>NW_015539933.1:224057-225848 GCF_001515605.1 Sinocyclocheilus anshuiensis
TTTCATATATGATGTTGAAATCCTTGTGGGAATTTCAGAAATATATATTAGAAAATAAAGGCGTCAAGCTTGAACAAATTTATAAACACCTAGCTTATTACAATTAATGTATCATGTAATGAACAACAGCCTAATCAACCAAAGTAGCATAACCTTTTAAGTAAAACTGAACAACATATTAAACAACATATTTTAAATATCGCAATGCTTAATAATAGTTGACAAACGTTTGTACATTGTAAATGTTAAAAATGTTTTTCAAAATATTGTACTTTTCCAAATATTAAAATTATAAATACATAAATATTTAAAATATAAACATGTGTAGGCCTACTGCAACATAAAGTACATTAAAAACCCACTAAAAGTGTAATCATTTTGTTATGTTCTTACACAAAGTAGACATAAAATATACTTTAAGTAAGGGTAACATAAGTTTGTTTTCTGTAAATACACTAAAAAGTCACTAAAAGTATGCTTGTGTTTAGTATATCCCTTAAAAGTGTAACTAAAAATATATTTATTAACATAGTATTTCTAGTATACTTTTTATAAATACATTAAAAGTATGCTTCTGTTTAGCATATTTCTTAGAAGTATAACTAAGCATATATTTAATACAAAAGTACTTCTAGTAGCCTATACTTTTTAGAAATATATTAAAATGCAATTCAATATATGTTTATTACACTTCAAATAAGCATGTTGGGAATACAAATGTATTATAAACATACTACTTGAATTTCAAGTATATTTTTAATACATTTAATACTATGTCTTTTTCACCTGGGTTGGAGAGACAGAGGGACAATGTATGTGACCACCTTGGTTATCGGTTGAAAATAATGAATGAATGTATGTTTGATATTTAATCTTTTGTTGAGTCTTTAAAAATATTAGTAATTTAAAACACCTCAATGTAATGCAGATCTCAAAATGAATATATATTTTATACTGTACATTATAACTTTGTGATGAGAAATTGTTTTTTTTTTGTGTGTGTTTTAATTTATTTAGACAAAATAGTATGAGTTTATTATCAGCTATACCAGGTTAACTAAATTTCAGTATCAGTAATCATTCATTCATTCATTCATTCATTCATTCATTCTCATTCTCATACATTCTCATTCATTCTCTCATTCTCATTCATTCTCTCATTCTCATTCATTCATTCATTCTCATTCATTCTCCGATTCTGGCCGATTGCAGTGTGTAGTCTGTATTGATAATTAATTGTGATGTCTGCTGTGGTTTGTGTGTTCCTCTAGTAATATATAGAGGATATAGATATAGTCGCCAACTTTAGTAAATCAATGGATATAGACATAGTCGCAAAAGTGCCTTTTAGCAAATCAAAGGACTTTGTATCTTTATAGTAGCTTGTCTTGGAGACATAAGGAAAATGAAACCCCTTTTTTGTATTTCTCAAGTGGATGCTAGTGAATCTTATATTAGAGATTCCTAAAATGAGCACTGAGAGAGAAGGTCAGAGAAAGTCAGGTGGAGAGGTTCTGATTGGAGAGTTGCAGGAAAAATGAACATCCTACCTCTTGCCAGCTCATTTATCTATTGTATCCGCCCACCAGACTCCATTCATCCATCGTTTTCATCCTTAGGCCTAATCCGTCTCTCCCTAGATTACCAGAGCATTGGGGTGTTGAAATCTACGGAGCCCCTAAAGGGACATGGTGGTGGAAAAAAATCAGATTGAGTGAAAAAATTTGGGGTGGGAGGAAAAAATATTTGTCAGATTTTTTGCGTTCTCTCGCAAAACTTTTGCGTTCCCTC
>NW_015539933.1:226489-226950 GCF_001515605.1 Sinocyclocheilus anshuiensis
AATATATGAATGCATTTATGTACTTTCTGAAAGCTCAAAGCTCAAGGTCATTTATAATTAATGCAAAATAACCAACAAATAACACAAACAATAAAATCAATATGCCATCTGGATTGCCATGTGCAGGCAATGTGAAAAGGTCATGTGACAATAATGTAGCATACTGTATTGCAAGCATTTACCAAGAAAAAAAAAAAAACTCCTTTCACTTCTATTTTTAATAAAGCATACAGACAAGCAGGATAGCCCAGAATATGAACGTAACCCGGTAAATTGAATTGCACTTTAAGAGTATCCCTCATAGAAAGAAAATGCTTAATTAATGGACTAAGATAGTGGTATAAAAAGGCCAAATTCGGTATACAGTTTATAATAAATTATACATGAAAGCAGGTAAGAACAGAAGCGTTTTCCTTCCATAAAGAAAATGCGGCTTAATGAAGACGGTGATAAAAAAAAAG
>NW_015539933.1:227544-241822 GCF_001515605.1 Sinocyclocheilus anshuiensis
CGAGGGAACGCAAATATCTTTGCGAGAGAACGCAAAAAAAATTTCCTCCCACCCCGAATTTTTTTTCCACCACCATGTCCCTTTAGGGGCTCTGTAGAAATCAGTGTGGAGGGACAGACAGAAGAAAATGATCTAGTACTATCTAATATTTATATTGATACGCTTTCATCAATGTTGATTGTATATGCTAAATCAAGTATCAATCCTGCTTAAAGTCAAATGAGTTTAAAGTGGTCAAGATTATTTTTGAGGTCCAGGTCTAAACCAGGTCCAGCTAATAAACCAATAAAGACCATCTAAGCTAGGCTTACTAGAGTGTTCTGGGTCATTATAGTGGGATGTTCTATGTGGTAACTACAGCTTTGCTATGCTTTTCTAGGGTGTCTGGATGGTAACTAAGGCATTACTAAGTGGATACTGGGCTGTTTACTTTTGTATTTTGGGTTGCTTACTGAGCCAAGTAAAAAGCTGATGCCTAAGTCTCTATGACTCTGCTCTCTAGATATAGCTCTGGTCCATCCTTCAAGTCTGTGGAATTTTTTTTGCACATTTTATCGCCCACCGGGCAAAATTTAGGAGTCTTATTGCTTCAGAAAGTAATAGCACACCTCTCCTCAACAAGCCACACAATTTGAGGTATCATTTATGCCCGCAGCACACAAGGGATTTTGAGCAGACCCCCAAATCTAAGTATGAGAAATAATAATAGTGATGCTTGCCTTAGCCACAAGCTCCCCATCCTAAGCTGGTTTTAGCTGGATTTTCAAACAGGGAATATTTATATAATGCATGCATTTCATTTTTAGACTTCAGCATGTTTTCATGTTTTGACATTCAAAAAAAAAAAATATATATATACACAAAACCGTATAATGAGTATTTTCTTTGCTCATTTGACAGCAGAGGTGTGAAATCACGACAATTGTGAAAGTTAGCATATCACAACTGCACAGATTTGAGACACACTGGCTGCATTCAAATCAAGCGCATGTATTCAATGTTTTGTGTGGTTGCATTGGCTGGCTGTGGCGCTAGGATCTCTTTTGAGTCTTTTGAGCGTTAGAGACGCAGACACAAAGACGGAGAGAAATTTGTGTATCCCTTTAGCCGAATGTAAAAAGCTATCTCTGGTTTAAATGTAGCATGTATTGGATGATGTAGGGAGGGTTGGCGTCATTGTTACGGTGTCTCCACTTAGACCACAAGGAGAGCCTATCAGCTCGTGTGCCTGATGTGCGAGTCTGTTCTGTGTGTGGGCAGACGGACTGATGCAGTATTCCTGTGCCTTGTAAAGGATTGCTCTCTCCCGCATGTTGACAGTAAACCTGGCAGTTCATTAATCCTGCCAAATCCCCCTCAAACTTACTGAAGTGTGGATTCTATTTCCACATTTCCCATTAGCCTCTCTTTGTTTAAACAGAGCCCTTTCAGAGAAAGCAGGCTAGACCCAGCCCAAAACTGGCTCGTATAATTGGGTTGTAATGGATTTCTTAGCGCTTTAGCATCCTCAATTTGGTCAGATCCACGGAACAAAAATATCTCCTCGTAGACCTCTGGTTAGTTTCACACTGTTTGCGTTTTACCAAAAGACAGAATGAGAAGGGTTACAAGTCTTAAAGGGGTAGTTCAAAAATGAAAATGGCGTCAGTATTTACTCACCTTTAAGCCTTTACAACCTGTATGACTTTCTCTCTTTCCCTTCTATGTGAGACAGGGCTATTATAGTTAACTAAAACTGAAACTGAAATGAAAACCATTAAAAAAAAATCATTACATAAATGTTAACTGATAAAAATAACATTCAACATTTCTCATTTTAATTTCGTTTAACTGAAAATAAAAAACTGAAATAAAAAGTAGCTAATATATAAAAATAACTAATATAAAAAATTAATAAATAATAACAAATAAACAAACTACTATAAATGGCAGATAACGGGTCTCTCTCCATGCATCCAATCATTAAATTTACCTTTTCAATTTAGATCCAGTTTGGCTGTCCCACAGTTCCAGAGAGACGGGGAGCCTATGAAAAAACAAAACAAATGACCTGCTTGTTATTCAAAAGTTCTATTTTTTTTTTTTCAAGAAACAAAGTCATACAGGTTTGGAACAACATGACACATTTTTCATCAGCCAATTTCTGCATAATTTGCACCCTGCCAATAACATTCCTGCAGATTTTTTTTCCCTCTTACCTTTGGATTGTTCTCCTTATTTTTTCTGGTTTCTCTCAAGCACACAAACCACAAAAATCCTGCTGTTCTCTCCTTCTCACCCGGTGTGATTTTTATTCTCCAGTTGTAAGTTAGTACAAGAGGAAGGTGACAGGGCACTAGATGAAACATGTCAGGTGTCTCGCAGCCTTTAGGCATGGCTGTGTGTGTGTGTGTGTGTGTGTGCGTGCGCGTGCGTCGTGGGCGTGACTGTGCACTTCATTGGGATCCCAGGCCTGTCTGCAGGCTAGACTCTCTTTCCGAGCATATGCCGGAACACATGTATTCACAGGAAATGTTCACACCTCTGCAACATGCTGCTAACAGCGGTGCAGAAATGCCACTTCTTTCAAGGATTAGTTTGTGAACTATTTTTCAAGTTTCTGCCACCACATCTCTGTCTTTTCCTCACTCTGATATATGAAGCCGTTGCTATCTGCTTATAGATGATGAACTTCTAGGTCTGCAGCACCCCCAACCATTTCATGTCTCTGGGTGTAATGTTAGCATAACCTCATGTCAACAGAGCTATCCAGGTTACGGTCTCATTTTAGAGTTGAGAGGTTCTCCAGGGTGTTCACTAGCTCTGCGGAGTCTGGTTAACCATTGAACCTCAGCTCTTGAGGGAAGCTGGGGGTTTTCACGCAAACAGGTTTTGTGACTATTGAAATACTGTATTTAATGCTGTATTTAATACTTTGAACTGCATTTTATGTATGATGATGATAATAATAATAATAATAATAATTATTATTATTATTATATATGCATGTGTGTATAAATATAATTTTTTTAAATTATTATAATTTTAAAATACCGTAAAAGCCAATTAATCTAGGTTATTGGGAGTTGTTATTTCTTGCCTGATTAATTTTAGATATTTCCTCTGAGTATGTATTTACGTAATGAAATACTGTATTTAATAATACTGTATTTTTTATTTATTGTATTTCCTGTTTGTGATGTATATATTCAATAGATGTTACATTATGAGTTGGAAAAGTTTGAGTTATCCACCCTGTTAACAAGGGTCTTTAATAGGCAGTCAGCAGCAGCAGAGGGGGTTGCCAATTTTTTATTTGTATTTTTTTTATCTGAAACTGATATGAATTTTGTGCAAATGAGAAAAAAAAAACTTCAACAACCTCTAAAGTGAAAAGTCTATGTGAAGCAACAAAATAGCTGCCAGCCATAATATTTATTTAGCGTTAATGCATTTTGGACCAACGGGATGTTACTATGGTTAGGACAGAAATGTACCATTAATATTGCACTGTTTTATCTTCTTATGATCGTCTATCATCTTGAGTGAATTCTACATACATGTCCAGATGACACTGTCATTTAAAATCACACAGTATTGCTGTTCCCTGTGGTGCCGCTAACATTGTGTGTCACTCTTGTGGGCAATATCCAGAACATCATCTTCTGATATCTCCCCAGGCTCTGATAGGTTCCTGGCCTAACGAGTCTGCCAAATACCATCTCGTTAACACTCCTGAGGGTGATGGGCCATGCCTAATAAGCTCGTAAAGTAACGAGCTGCTAAATTGTGTATGCTTGTTTGTGTTCATTTCGGAGTCGGCATTAAAGAGGCCCACACATGTATACTGAGTGACAGAGGTGAAATTGCATTAATGGAGACCACGGGCTTGTGTGTGTGATGGGGCGTGAGATGTCAGCGTGGAGGTGTTTGCAAGGAAACAAAATATGTTGTCCTGATGAGAGCAGCGTCATTGCCAAATGTCTTTTGCTTATTGAGTGTCTGAAGGGATGCATTTCAATGCCTGCCTTCACAGAACATTTACGGATGCTTTGGTATTTATGTGTGTGTGTTAACGTCTGGACTTGCCGCATGACAGACTGTAAGTTGATCTCTTATTTGCGGTCATTACCTGCCTGAATGCTGCTCAGTCACGCTTGACTGTGCGTATTGTGTCTCTGTTTGTGCATAAGTGTGTTTCTGTTGGTGTGTGTGGTTGGCTCGGTTCCTCAGAGGTCAGCGTGTTTATTAGTGTGGCTCTTTTCCTTTAGCTCAGTGACCCACCTCGGACCCCATTCGGATGGGCTTTAAATGTGTCCACGTTTCTGAATCTGTCCTTATTTCCCCTTTTTATGATCTCACAAAGAGATCGCTGCAGTTCTATTCCACTCGACTGCACTGAGAGCATGCTACTCCTTTGTTCAAGAATATCCTAACAGCCAGTTTTTAATTTTTTAGTATTCTAACAAGGGTCAGTATTGTGTGTAGCAATATCTACACTGGTACTGCTAATGAATGTCTGTTTAAAGTCTTTGTGATATCTGGGGAAATGGTGAGTAATGGGTAAATTGCTGACTGTTTATTAAGATACAGTATGCTCCAAATGTAGGAGTTTAGTCATGGTGCCTTAAAAATCTGGAAACTTCCAAGCATGAAAGTTACAAACATTCATATTTTTAAAAGCGGGCTAAGATTCATCATAAGTTAGCTTTTGAGTAGTGTATTTTAAAGGGGTAGTTCACCCAAAATTCTGTCATTTAATTACTCACCTTCATGTTTTTCCAAACCTGTAAGACCTTTGTTCATCTTCGGAACACAAATTAAGATATTTTTGCTGAAATCCGAGAGCTTTCTGACCCTGCATAGACAACAACGCAACTACCACTTTCAAGGCCCAGAAACGTAGTAAGGACATCGTTAAAATAGTCCATGTGACTTGACTCAGTGGTTCAACAGTCGTGAACGTGCATTGAAGACTGACACTGAAAAGAAAAAATTGTCGAATAAAGCTATTTTTGAAAAAAGCTAAATCTTTAAAGCTATCTTTCTTTGCGCACAAAAAGTATTCTCGTAGCTTCATAAAATTAAGATTTAACCACTGATATCACATGGACTATTTTAATGATGTCCTTACAACCTTTCTGGGCCTTGAACGTTGTAGTTGCGTTGCTGTTTATGGAGGGTCAGAAAGCTCTCGGATTTAATCAGAAATATCTTAATTTGTGTTACAAAGATAAACAAGAGTCTTACGTGTTTGGAACGACATGAGGGTGAGTAATTAAGAATTTTCATTTTTGGGTGAACTATCCCTTTAAGCATGTTTAATTTATTGCATTTTTTTTTTTTTTATCTTTTACCTTTTTGTTACTTTTTCACTTGTATTTTTGGTTCTTGTAACCTTTTGTTACTGTTTATTTGCATCTTGTGTAATGGTTTTTATAATCTGACCTTCAAACAAGTGTGAATTCCATTTGATGCATACTAATAACAATTACAACTAAAGGTTAAATGTAAAATATTACATTTAAATAGGTTTAAACTGCAAATGATGAAGCTCTTTTTATTTATCTCTGTTCAACAATTGACAATTATAGAAAACATGATCAATTATTTAACCACTTCTGTTGTTTAAAGTTACATCAAACACCAGAAATATTGGTGTATTTATTGATATTCTCTATACAACATCAGTGTCAGACTTATTGAGATTTCAAGATCAATCCGCTCATATGTAGTTTCATCTCGTTCCCTCTAACGTATCCTCAGTTAATGGAAAATAGTCCTGATATTCTTCCCCAGAAAGACGCTTTATATGATACGCAGAGAATGGGGCTCTCTCCATGCAAAGTCATTAATTTTGCCTTTCTGGTTTAGGATTAGATCAATTTAGATCCAATTTGGCTGTCCCTCGGTCCCAGAGAGCAGGGGGGCCCAGAGCTGGTGCTAATTCACTCTTGCTGTACTCAGAGGCCTGTGCAAATGAAGTGAGAACATTATGATGAATGATCCCTCTGATGGCAGCTACATTAAAGCAGCATTAACTAGCATTCCTCCCAAACCCCCTGCACGCAGCACAAGCTAACTGCCTGCCTTCGTCACTTATTTGTTCTCCACCATATTTTGAGACCCTGTTTTTATTAAATGGAAATGTTAGGATTTGTAGAAGGTCTCTTTCTCCATCTCTGTATTCATTCTCTCCCACCCCTTGGCCTTTTTTCCCTCTCCCTTCTCGCCCTGTGAGATTAAGAAAAGAAAAGGAGAGAGAGCTTTGAAGGATAGAAATGAGCTGCTCTTCTCTGTTGGGCTCCCTGATTGCGAACTGATCATTACCATATGATTATTAGTGATGGACTATTGGCCTCCCAGATATTCCATTATGAATCAGCTCTCTAGGAGCTCATTAGAGCCCTGCGTTAGGGCACCGTCAGTCAGGCCCCTTCCTACTAGGAGCCGTCTCAATCAGACCAGAGCATGAGGTTTTTAATAAGAGGCCTGAACCTCACGTAGGGACCTGAAGTCACAGGATGGAAAAAATAAAACGAAGTGGAAAGGTTGTATAAGTATCATGCCATCTCACGAGGTAGTATTTCTCACTAACAGGATTCAGGCCAAGCAAGGACACATTAAATTAATCAAATGTGAGAGTATAGGCATTTACAGTGTTACAAAATAATTCTATTTCAAATAAATGCTGCTCTTTTGAACTTTCTATTCATCAAACAATCTTGCAAAAAAAAAAAAAGTATCACTGTTTCCACAAAAATAATAAGCAGCACAGCATTTCTTCAACATTTATAGTAAATAATATAAAATATTTCTTGAGCAGCAAATATTGAATTATGTCTGAAGAATCATGCAACACTGAAGGCATTATGGCTGCTGAATATTCAGCTTTGCCACCACCGGAATAAATTACATTTTTAATAGAAAACGCTTATTTTAAATAATATATAACTATTACTGTTTTACTCTATTTTTATCAAATAATTGCAGCCTTGAGACTTCTAACCTAAACTTTTGGATAGTGTTATGTATAAAAAAATCTACATGTATTCATATCCAAATATTCATATTTGGTAGTAGTAATGTTACTTATGTCTGTTACAAATAGATACATGTATTTTGCTTTTACATTTACATTACATTTCTCAAGAATAAGTCCCTGTATTTATAGCATTACAATCACTTCATTTTCTTTCCAGTAGTTGTGCTTTTGTTGTTTTGCCGCTCTCTCCCTGGCCTGCTGTTGTTGGTGTTTGTTATTCAAAGGCAGGTGCATCCATCATCAAAATGCAATTTAATTTTTCTTGTGCACTGATACTCCCTCCCTCTCTCCTGTTCTCTCTGGTGTTGATAAAGTTGCTGACTTCTGCCTATCCTCTAGATGAGATCGATACCCGTTTGTTTACGGTTATAATAACACCGCTGGCCCCTACCCACAATGCCTGTTTTAGTCAAGGATTTCCTCGTGCAACATTTTAGTGGTTGAGAAATATTTGTGAGGGCGGAACTTTCCGTTCTATATCACTTTAGTCAATGCTACAAAAGTGTGTGCAACTGTAACTGTTATCCTTTGTATTGCATTGCGTTTCCTGCAATCACAGGTCTTGCATTTGTTCGGCTCGGAGCTGTGATTGGAATTAACTCGGACGGGTGACCTTGTAATCGCATGACCGCAGATAAACAGAATATGTCAATGCTGTCGGCCAATCGTGACAAAGCCTGGCAACTTCACATGAGCCCCATAGTGTCTGCCATGTAGAATGTCAGATTCAATAGGCTGCATGATCCGTTGGAAATGTCTTAAAGGTTCTGGACGCACAAAAGGCCATTCTGGAGGAATTTGTCAATACTAAAGGAGGTGAGTTAGAGGACGGAAAAGGAAATAAAGGTGAGGGAGGAAAAAAGGAGAGAGAGAGAGAAATAAATAAACCATGACTTTGACGACTTGCACAGATTTCCCAACCCTTAAAACTAGTCATCCATGTTTAAGAGGTGTGTGTGCGTGTCACAGAACCGCCCTTCATACGATCCTTCCTGGTTATATAGTTCTTTTTCTGTGTTGGGCCCCTCCATCGATTTCCCCATCAGCTGACGTGTTTATTGTTTCAGGGCAGCAGTGCTGTCAATAAACCATAAAAGATAGAAAAAAAAGAGAGCGCGATGGAAGACATAAGGGACATGGTAAAATAAAAACATAGAGATTGAGTGGCAAAATGGCCTGTACCGACTGCGAACCTCACCATCGTTTGTTTTTCAGAAAGCAAAGAAGAGGATATTAGCTTTTGCGGAATGGGGCCAGACTTCATCACCTTTTCCCAGGAAGGCAAGCACTACATCAAGCTCCTATTGCATGCTCGTCCAGTCCGGCTGGCCCGGTAAAATCATGTTTACCCAGCAGAAAATGGCACTCGCGTCGGTAAACAGCCTTTTTGTCACCAGCGTGTCGCTGTAGCATTTGCCATACATTCTTCGTAATTGTCCTCAAAATGATGGCTGTTGGCCATTCCACTGTTGCGGTGACAGGGAACAATTCAGAAAAGAGGAACGGTGAGGGGAAAATTTCCTACTGCTTTTTTTTTCTCCCTCCTGTCTTTTGATTATAGCCATCACTTATTAAAGTGCCAGGCTGCGAGTTGTAGAAATATATCAACCCTATTGAAATTAGCTGCAGGTATGAGCTGATTTTTCCCCCCCCTCCTTCTCCCACCACCCTCCAACCCAGCTGATGGTGGAGCAGATGAATCAGCAGCATGGGCTCTTAAGAGACGCCAGGCTTAGACTAGAGCAGGGGAGATGGGTGATAGAGGAATCTGCTACACCATTAATTACAGTAATGGTGATGCAGCAGGCGGTAAAAACGGCTCACTGTATAATGAGGTCCGTGAATAAAACTTACTCTCTGTGCCGTGTGCCCAATAAACACTTATTAGACTTCATAGTTCTGGAGTTTCAAGGGTCCAGGAGAAATCTGGGAATCCAATTTTTCTAGACTCCGTTTTAATTAATTAATTAATAATTAATTAATTTAATAATTAATTGAAATCATGAAACTTACGATATTTAACACCAAATCATTAAAAGTTTAACAAAATTACATTTGTAAGGCTCTATTAATTTTTTTTTCTCTCAAATTACATTTTTTATTTTTTTATTTTTACTAAATTCTGTTTTTCATTAATTTTCTGGATTCCATTTAAATGGTTTCATTAATTGTAGTAATTAAAAACATCTCTGGTTTATTAAAAATATTTATTTATTTATTTATTCATTCATACATTCAGAAATGCTGTGTTGTGTATTTAAATTTTTCTGTTAAATAAATTCTGGTAAATAAATTTTTTTCTGGTAAATATTCCTTTATAAATAATGTTTTAATAATAAGTTTATTAGCAGCTGTAGTAGTACTATCATTACATTAAGTAATATATTTCTTTCACAGTTTAAGTTTTTGTTTATATATGATGACATGACAATAGTTTTTTGTTTTGTTTTTTTCCCAAAAGAAACACGTCTGCGCCATTCATTCTCACAGAGACACTCAGAATTTGCAGGATTCACATTTAAATAGTATATATGCAGCTTAATATTGACAGACACTAGTCCATGTCACATTTTTATTTAAATATACTGACCTACTTTTGATCTATCGATTCAAACTTTGGTAAATTCCGTGACATTCGTTATAAAGTAAATTCCATTTTTATGACTGGATTCCGTCCATTTTCCGCATCGCGGAAATCATAGGGCACTAGCAATGACATGAAGCTTATTTTTGTTCTGTTAAATTATTCAAAAAATGCAATTTATATGCAATGGCTGTGTTTGATAAGTGTTTGAAAAACATTTGTCTGTTTGGTCATTTGGTGTTTGAGTTTTTGTTACAAAGTAAGGTTATTTACTTTGGGGGAAGTTATTTACAGGGGGAAGTCGTGGCCTAATGGTTAGAGAGTCAGACTTGTAACCCAAAGGTTGCAGGTTCGAGTCTCGTACCGGCAGGGATTATGGGTCACCATACTTGGCCACATGTCACTTCACTTCTTCACTTCTTATTTCCGATTTTAAGATGTCATGTGGTGTGACTCCTCAAAACCTTGAGATTTATGAATTATTTCCTCATTTATTAAAAAATACCCTGAATAATATATTTAAACTTGCAACTAAATAATTCAGATGTGTGCACAAACATATTGAAGCTTTACATAAAATATTTTAAATTATTGCATTTAAATATATTTTTCTTTTTTTTCAAATAATTTACGGTTACAGCACACTTTTAAACCAGCTTTTTTAAGTCTCATTTGATTGAAAAATTTTCTTGAAATTAGCAGTAAATTTTATAGGATCTTGGCATGTCTTTTTTAAATTATTTTTAATAGAATTTGTTATTTTTCTTTATAAACATATGTGTCATTGACCCAAACATAGGGAAGCAGATGTGTACGGAAGACCCAGCACAGCAGCCAGCTGTCAGGCAAAATGGTTTAGAGTAAAATTTTTAAACAAACACTCAACCCTCTTCTCATTCAGCAGTATCAACCAACCTCGGTAATTGCGGCAGCAGATCTTACAACCAGCTCTGTGAAATATAAATGATTGCTATGAAAGTTTAATTAACTTTATGTAAGCTTTCCCTCCGCTGGAGACCTTGGTTAATATTCTAAGATCGCAAATGTGTGACCTTGCAATGTATGTGTTTTACCGAACTAATTTCATCAAAGGCGACTGGATACTACTGTCGGCAGTCAGAATATTCAATAACTCTGATTGGCTTTAAACATCCTGCTGTGTACATAGTTGCGTTGCGTTGGAAGAAGATTTTGTTGGATTATGATGTCACAGATCAGTGAACCTGAACATTGGCTTAGACCTGACGCTGGCTTAAATATTAATGTCCCATCATGCATTGCTTCTCGAATCGGCAGTATAGCCGATCCGTAAACTTATCTTGATGGTTTTCTGCTGTTTTGACTGAGATACTAATGAGGAGTGAAAGAAAAAATGTTATGGAAGTACTGTGCTGTAAGTACAGCGGAGAACAAGAATAAAATTTAATCCTGCTCACTTTAGAGAGTACAATGGAGCAAATGTGATGAACTTAGAGTTCACATATAAATATAACAAGACATTAATTCACATTTCTTTTTCTTCAGAGCATAAGCTGTAGGATGTTTAAAGACTTGACCTACTCTTGATTTTCAGAGCGCATAAAGTGAAACATGAAAACCAGCTTAGCACTTCAAATCTTAAAATGAATTTAGCACAGTGTACATAGCTAATTAAGCCATTAAATTGGTTGACTTTTGCAATCAGTCTTTAACCTTTGTAATAAATGTAGAAATATAGAGAGAAAAAAGAGAACGAGGAATTAATTTGCTCTAAGATGTGAAACTAGCCTTGAAGAGCATAATGTCATTATGATATTGCTTTAAAATCATGATTAAAGCCTTCTTTTATTTTGACTTCTCAAGATGTGTCAAGTAAGACTGAGATATAAGACTCACATTGAAGTCAGTCAGCTCTTTTCTAGCGCAGCCTTTTTACTTTCAACTTGATAAAGTATGTATCATAACCTTTATAATTAGTTGACCTGAACTTCCGTGGCTTGATCCTGCAATGAACTTTCAGGGTTCAAAACAAGGTCATTTTTATTGACCGCATCTCATCCCTCATGTACAGTAATGCATTTACATTAGGAGTTTATGTAGAAAATCAACACTTGTATTTGTTTCCTGTAGGGCTGCATGATAAATCGCATGCGATATTTAATGCGCATCTTGTCAGAAAGCCGGTTCTTTAATCAGTGGTAAATCTCCATCACGTGCGGGTTTTCACATGGAGTAGCATTAACTACACAGAGCCGTTGTTCACTGACGAGCTGCGCAAAAAATTGCGCGAATATGAACGTGGTTTTGCACAGCTCGTCAGTGAACAACGGCTCTGTGTAGTTAATGCTGCTCAATGTGAAAGCCCGCAGGTGATGGAGATTTACGCTGATTACAGAACCGGCTTTACTGATAAGATGCGCGTTAAATATCGCATGCGATTTATCGTGCAGCCCTAGTTTCCTGCCTCTTTTCTGACTGTCTCTATCAAAGAAATAGCAAAAAGGCCAAAAGGTGTTATAGAGTTGGGTGAATCAACCTTTTAACAGTAAAACGTCTCTGTTACGTACGTAACCCTCGTTCCCTGATGGAGGGAATGGAGACGTTATGTCGGGACGCCATAGGGGGTTTACTTGGGAGCCCCAATCCGCTCTGACTTTCAGAGAAAACGCCAATGAATTTTGGCTAGTGGATTTTGCATACCTGAGCCACTCCCTGCGCATGCGGGTATAAATAGGCGACAGGTGCATCCACTCATTCAGGTTTTATGCTGAGGAGCCGTGAGATTGAGAATGGTAACCTCCCCAGCGCCCCAGCGCAAATTCACTGACCATGGCGCCTGCAGGGACCAAAAGGTGAGTACATCGCTGCTGGAGACAGCCAAGCCGCTGTTCCTATGACAGAAAATGTTTCCTTAAGAGAAAGGATTTCAACCTTCATGAAAGGTGCTTCACAACTTTCCTGTTTGTTGTTTACAGCATGGCAGTAATGAAGGGGAAGCGAGCCTTCCGGAAAAGGGCGCTACAGAGACCACATCCTGCCCGTAGATAGGTATCATGTGGAGACAATGATATGGACTGACCCAGGCCTGGGGCAGTACTACATATGGAATGGGTCTCTGAGGCAGGTCCCACCTAGGAGTAGGGAGGAACGGCTGCCAGCAGAGACTGACAGAGTGGTCTGTCAAAGGGAAGACACGGGTTCACTGAGAGGGAAACCTTACTGTGGAAGAATGCACATATGGGATCGACTGCAGGGAATCAAGCCATATGGACACCTAGCCCAGTAAAGGGGCTGACCAGAAACCCGGGCAAGCTAACACCAATACTGGGCCTGGCGTCAGACTGCTCCACCCAGTCTGACTGCCAGGGGTGCTGGAGGATACTCAACCAGAGTTCGCCGGCCGGGGAACTTATTGGAGGAGGAAAAGGCGCTCGCATCCCCGGGTGAGGAGGAATGGCGCAGCAAGCGTGACACCAGCCGGCTCTTCCCGCCACTTACCGGTTACCCAACACATGGGAAGCAACCTGCTCAGCGCGGAGACTGAAAAATCTTGCAAAGGTGTTCGGTGTCACCCAGCCCGCAGCTCTACAGATGTCTGCCAGAGAGGCGCCGTGCGCCAGCGCATAGGAGGAGGCAACACTCCGTGTGGAGTGAGCCCTCACCCCCAGGGGTCCCAGGTTGCCTTGGGATTGGTAGGCCAAGGCAATGGCATCCACTATCCAGTGGGCCAACCTCTGCTTGGAGACAGCCTTCCCTTTCTGCTGACCTCCGTAGCAGACAAAGAGCTGCTCAGAGCTTCTGAAGCTCCAGGTGCGGTCCACGTATATGCGCAACGCTCTTACGGGACACAGAAACGGATCTAGGCTGGATCTGCCGCCTCCGAGGGCAGTGCTTGCAGGTTCACCACCTGATCGCGAAAAAGGCATGGTGGGAAACTTGGGCACGTATCCAGGCCGGGGTCTCAGGAAAACGTGAGAGTAGGCCGGCCCAAATACAAGGCACTCTTTGCTCACCGAAAATGCTTGGAGGTCCCTGACCCTCTTCATGGAAGTGAGCGCGGTCAGGAGCGCTGTCTTAGCAGACAGGAACTTAAGCTCAACTGAGTCCAGCGGCTCAAAGGGATCCCTCTGAAGGCCAGCCAGGACAGTAGAGAGATCCCAGGAGGGCACCAGGGGTGGCTTAAGAGGATTCAACCCTCTGGCACCCTTCAGGAACCTGACGATGAGATCGTGCTTTCCCAGGAACTCTCCGTCCACTGAATCGTGATGTGCTGTGATAGCAGCCACATACACTTTCAAGGTGGAGGGTGACAGCCTACGCTCCAACCTTTCTTGCAGGAAAGAAAGCACTACTCAAATCGTGCATCTTCGGGGCTCTTCTCAGTGAGAACACCAGTTCACGAACAGACTCCACTTCAGAGCATAGGCTTGCCTCATCGAGGGAGTTCTAGCCTGAGTGATCGTGTTTACCACTGCCGGTGGCAGATCACTTAAGTCTGCCGTGTCCTGTCCAGGAGCCACACATGGAGGTCCCAGAGATCTGGACGTGGGTGCCATGTGGTGCCAAGCCCCTGAGAAAGGAGGTCCTTCCTCAGAGGGATGCACCAGGGAGGGTGCTGTCGCGAGGACCATGAGTTCCGAAAACCAGGTCCGGGTGGGCCAGTAAGGCACAACCAGCAAGACCTGTTCCTC
>NW_015539933.1:260005-270768 GCF_001515605.1 Sinocyclocheilus anshuiensis
CATCCTCCCTGACCTTGCACAGTGTCTGTGCAAGAAGGCTCACTGGGGGAAATGCATACTTGCGTAGAGCCCGAGGCCAGCTGTGTGCCAGTGCATCCGTGCCGAGGGGGGCCTCGGTCAGGGAGTAATACAGCTGGCAGTGGGAGGACTCCTGGGAAGCAAACAAGTCTACCTGGGCTTTCCCGAATCGACTCCAGATCAGCTGGATCGTCTCGGGATGGAGTCGCCATTCTGCGGGAAACGCGAGCTGTCGTGAGAGCGCATCGGCTGCATGATTGCGCTCCCCTGGAATGTGGATGGCGCGCAGCGACTTGAGCCATGTCTGACTCCAGAGGAGGAGATGACGGGCGAGCTGTGACATGCGATCGTAGATCGTAGACCACCCTGCCGGTTGATGTACGAGACAGCCGCAGTGTTGTCCGTGTGGACCAACACGTGCTTGTCCTGCCGCAAAGCCAGATGCACTGCCAACAGCAGCCGCGATCTCTTGGCTGCTGGCGATAGGGGGTGTCGTGGGCGAGAGTGAGGAGCCAGCGCGTCACTCACTGTCAACCCGCGAGCCTGATAACCCGAAGGAAAAGGAAACTGCTCTTTTTTCGAGAATGTGGGTACCGCTGGCCATTGTCGTGCTGGACCAGCGGGGGAAAAGAAACAAAATGGAACAATGGCCGGCTGGGACACGGGGGGCTCCGCAGTCCTTCGAGTGGCTTGACGCACCGGCCTCGACGGTGTCTCAGCATGGGGCGGAGGAGTTCTCAAAGTCACAGGAGGGCACCCTCGGCGACGAGCAGGCTGAGGCGCAGCCCACGGCGGCGTTTTGCGATCACAGGTGCGCCGCAACCGCTCTCTCCACCAGGGGAATGTCTACGTACCCCCTAGCCGCCCCGCCATCGAGGGTAGAGGGGGGCCTCGGTCAGGGAGTAATACAGCTGGCAGTGGGAGGACTCCTGGGAAGCAAACAAGTCTACCTGGGCTTTCCCGAATCGACTCCAGATCAGCTGGATCGTCTCGGGATGGAGTCGCCATTCTGCGGGAAACGCGAGCTGTCGTGAGAGCGCATCGGCTGCATGATTGCGCTCCCCTGGAATGTGGATGGCGCGCAGCGACTTGAGCCATGTCTGACTCCAGAGGAGGAGATGACGGGCGAGCTGTGACATGCGATCGTAGATCGTAGACCACCCTGCCGGTTGATGTACGAGACAGCCGCAGTGTTGTCCGTGTGGACCAACACGTGCTTGTCCTGCCGCAAAGCCAGATGCACTGCCAACAGCAGCCGCGATCTCTTGGCTGCTGGCGATAGGGGGTGTCGTGGGCGAGAGTGAGGAGCCAGCGCGTCACTCACTGTCAACCCGCGAGCCTGATAACCCGAAGGAAAAGGAAACTGCTCTTTTTTCGAGAATGTGGGTACCGCTGGCCATTGTCGTGCTGGACCAGCGGGGGAAAAGAAACAAAATGGAACAATGGCCGGCTGGGACACGGGGGGCTCCGCAGTCCTTCGAGTGGCTTGACGCACCGGCCTCGACGGTGTCTCAGCATGGGGCGGAGGAGTTCTCAAAGTCACAGGAGGGCACCCTCGGCGACGAGCAGGCTGAGGCGCAGCCCACGGCGGCGTTTTGCGATCACAGGTGCGCCGCAACCGCTCTCTCCACCAGGGGAATGTCTACGTACCCCCTAGCCGCCCCGCCATCGAGGGTAGTGAGGACAGAGGAGAGAGACGAGTGGCTTCTGGCCAAAAAAGGGGTCGTCCACAACTTCATCAGCTCCTCATGCACCTCCGGGAAAAAAGGCACCAGCGCAAGGTGCGGTTGTGAGCCGCGCCGAGAAACCAATCATCCAGCCACCAGGGCTTGGGACTGGGCGGTGTATTCACCTCCAGCCTGATACTCACGGCTGCCCGGGAAAGCATGGCCGTCAACTCGGGGTCCGATTCGGCGGTGGCGACAACACCCTATGGGGGCAGCCCCACCGAATCTTCATCCTCGGAGGACGATAGCCCATCCCCCGATGCTGCGATCGACATCTGATCCTCCGGAGGCACACCGAATGAAATGAAATGCTGGGACTGTCACGAGCCGGGCCAGCGAAACCATTCTGGAGCCGAACGAGACATTCGCTGCGGGAGGAGTGAGGGGTCCACGGAGCAAACAGGTCTACCTGGGCTTCCCTGAATCGACTCCAGATCAGCCGGATGGTCTTGGGATGGAGTCACCATTCTCCGAGGAACGTGAGCAGTCGTGAGAGCGCGTAGGCTGCTCGATTGACCTCCCTCGGAATGTGGACAGCGCACAGCGACTTGAGCCGCGTCTGACTTTAGAGGAGGAGATGACGGGCGAGCTGTTACATGCGATGTGATCGTAGACCACCCTGCCGGTTGATGTACGAGACAGCCGCAGTGTTGTCCGTGTGGACCAACACGTGCTTGTCCTGCCGCAAAGCCAGATGCACTGCCAACAGCAGCCGCGATCTCTTGGCTGCTGGCGATAGGGGGTGTCGTGGGCGAGAGTGAGGAGCCAGCGCGTCACTCACTGTCAACCCGCGAGCCTGATAACCCGAAGGAAAAGGAAACTGCTCTTTTTTCGAGAATGTGGGTACCGCTGGCCATTGTCGTGCTGGACCAGCGGGGGAAAAGAAACAAAATGGAACAATGGCCGGCTGGGACACGGGGGGCTCCGCAGTCCTTCGAGTGGCTTGACGCACCGGCCTCGACGGTGTCTCAGCATGGGGCGGAGGAGTTCTCAAAGTCACAGGAGGGCACCCTCGGCGACGAGCAGGCTGAGGCGCAGCCCACGGCGGCGTTTTGCGATCACAGGTGCGCCGCAACCGCTCTCTCCACCAGGGGAATGTCTACGTACCCCCTAGCCGCCCCGCCATCGAGGGTAGTGAGGACAGAGGAGAGAGACGAGTGGCTTCTGGCCAAAAAAGGGGTCGTCCACAACTTCATCAGCTCCTCATGCACCTCCGGGAAAAAAGGCACCAGCGCAAGGTGCGGTTGTGAGCCGCGCCGAGAAACCAATCATCCAGCCACCAGGGCTTGGGACTGGGCGGTGTATTCACCTCCAGCCTGATACTCAGGACGGAGGAGGGAGACGAGCAGCTTCTGGCCGAAAAAGGGGCCGTCCACAACTTCGTCAGCTCCTCATGCACCTCTGGGAAAAAAGGCACCGGCACACGGTGCGGTTGTGAGCTGCGCCCTGCGCCGAGAAACCAATCATCCAGCCGCGAGGGCTCAGGACTGGGCAGTGTGTTCACCTCCAGCTCGATACTCATGGCTGCCCGGGAAAGCATGGCCGTCAACTCTGGGTCCGATTCGGCGGTGGCGACAACACCCGAGTCTTTATCCTCGGAGGACGTTAGTCCATCCCCTGATGCTGCGATCGACATCCGATCCTCCGGCAGCACACCGAATGAAATGCTGGGACCGTCACGAGCCGGGCCAGCGAAATCACTCAGGAGCCGCACGGGACATTCGGAAGAGTGAGAGGTCCGCGGGGACGTGCCCGGTGGAGAAGCTCTCACTGTGACCTTCAGATCTCCCAGAGCTCTAGCCGGCGGTCCCCTGCTCATGACAGGGAAACCGGGACGGGTAGAGACAGAGGGTGCCGCTCCATTCCCCGTGAGGAGAGAGGCGAGATCGCAGTGAAGCCATGCTCATACGCTCGCAATGAACGCATGAGTCATCCACGAACGCAGCTTCAGCGTGTTGGATGCCCAGACACTGAAGGCAATGCTTGTGGTCGTTGACAGAGGACAGGTAACGACCGCAACCAAGAGAACACGGATGGAACGGCATCTTTAAAAAGACGCGAGCCGTCCGTGCTGAGAAACTGCTCTTTTAGTTGAAGCACCCAGGGGAATCACTGAATCAACAGGGACACCGCTGTTTGTGCCATCACGCCAACCAGGAACAGCTTCTTTCTTCCAGTCAGATCAGAAAGGCTTTGTGGAGAAGAAATCATTCACCCACTCGGCTCCGAAGCAAAAATCTGAATGAGTGGATGCACCTGTCACCTATTTATACCCGTATGCACGGGGAGTGGCTCAGGTATGCAAAATACACTAGCCAAAATTCATTGGCATTTTCTGAAAGTCAGAGCGGTTTGGGGCTCTCAAGTAAACCCCCTGTCGTCACGACATAACTCATAGTGACTGACAGATAGGGAACTAATGTTCTAGATGGATGAACTTATCTGGTTATGTTACCAGCGTAATTAATCTGGGTGGATTATTCTAATCAGAAATGCACATAATGAAAGTTAATGGGGCCCAAAATCACACTGGACCCCACTGATTTGTATGGACAAAAAATACACATTCTCCAAAGTATGTGCTCTTTGTTTCCTCGGAAGAAAGTCATGCAGGTTTGGAACGACTTAAGGGAGTTAATGATGACAGATTTTTTATTTTGACTCAGCTCTCTTTTTAACTTGTATTTAAACCAGAACATTCCTTTAACAAACTTTATATTTTTTCAGGTGTTATTTTTCGCCTACATGTCAAAGTTTGGCCCATGAGGTGTTTGAAAACTCAAGCGTTGCACATCAATCAGAACCTCTTAACCACAAACCTTCCTGTCAATCACAGCAGAGGCATTGTGATGACTTCTTTACCAATAAAAAGGCAGGGAAACATTTCTCACTGCAGACAATACAATCCTGTGGCTGTCACAATCCAGTGCTAAATGCTCTATAGAGCCGATCTGTTTTGGAGGTGAACTCCGGCCATTGGTAGCATTCACCAGTGTAAATAATGTCGATCTAAATAGCAATGAATCAATCCCCACGCCATTCCTCTGGCACTGTGAGAGTGAGGATTGGTTCTTTCTCAACATGAATGGCACCATGGCAACGACTCGTCAGTTAAACATTCAATCGCATTCTTAAAGCTTCAGTGAATAACAATTATCCCAGAGTTTTTGATGACTGTTGCCCTTTTTTCTTTTTTTGATTTCTTTTTTTTTTCTTTTGGAATTGCTTTCTAACGACCAGAAAATTGAATTTGTGAGTAACCCTTATCCCAGAGTGCAGTCCAATTTCCCATCAAACTCTGAAATACTGAATATTTTGATACACAGCTTCCCTACCAAGTATTTCATGGTTATCAGCTGCAATTTCTGTGGAAATTACCAATGACTCTCCAGCGATTAGTGCAGTCAATGTATACTTCAGAAGTTCAAAAGTAATTTCACTACTTACAGTGCCACTGTAACTAATAGCCTGCTGCCTCAATTAATGGCGACCTCTGATTGCGTTTGAAAGTTTGTGACACAGCACTCTTTTCCTCACTCCCACACACTGCTTGATGTCGTCTAGAGCTCACGCTTGTGCTAAACTTACTGCTACTTCAATTACTCCTACGACTGTTGAGAACCCGCACTCAAGTCCACAAACTCAAACTTAATTCTGAGGGTGTGGGTGTGATTTTCTCAATATTGTTTTGTAGAAAAACCTGTTATCATCATCATCATCACTGTTGAAGAATCTTGGTGCTGAACATTATCACTTTCATTATGAAATGTGTCCATTATGATTTCTGTCCTATTCGTCATCATCATCAGAATCACCAAAATCATCATCTTTTTTTAAATGTCTTCATTGTGATCATCTTAATCCTCCTCATTGTTGAAATGTCTTCAACTGTCGTCATTGTTGAAATATCTTCATTGTGATCTTCATTACCACCACCGCCATCTTCATCATCATCATCATCACAGTTGTCATTGTTAAAGTATCATCATCATCATTGTTGAAATATCTTCATTCTCATTGTCTTCACTATTGTTTCTGATCATCATCATCTTCATCATTGAAACATCTTCATCTTCATCCATTATCATAATTTTTTGTCTTCATTCTGATCTTCATCGTCATCACCATCATCATAATTTTTTGTCTTCATTCTGATCTTCATCGTCATCACCATCATCATCATCATCACTGAAATATTTTCATTTTGATGTTGATCATCACAATCATCATCTAATATCTTCATTCTGATCATTTTCATAATTTTCATCATCATATTAAGTATCATCATCATCACCATCATCCTGATCTCCATTATCCTCATCAATAAAATGTCTTCATTATAATCATATTTCTCATTTCTCATAATCATCCTTAGTGTTACTGGAAAATATTTCAAGTTTTCTATGATCATCTTTATATTGTACTAATTGAAAAATTATTCTCATCATTGTCATGAAGAAATATTCTGATAGTTTACAGCACTTCCACTTTCTTATCATTTTCATCCTTAAAGTATCTTTATTCTGATCTCCATCATTATAATTCCAGTCTCGCTCTCTCTCTCTCACTCAGATCCAAGAATCACTGAAGTAGTTTGGTGTCTATTTCTGTCCTCTGTGGACTGAGGCCTTTTGGACCCTGAACCCCTTCAGCTCTTTCTGCTCTGTCTAATAATCCACTGTTGTGCTGTGGCTCGCTCTTCTCAGCCGTGACTGTTTCGCTCCCTGGGGCAAACAGACCATGAGGGATCAGACTGACCAGCACAATCCTGTCTCGAGCACTGACAGCAGCTATCCCATCCCATCCCATCCGTCTGTTACTTCCAGCACGTCTGTCTGGAGATCAAAGGATTTTTTTTCCACAGAACCTGGATTCTGGTGGCTTGATGGCTGTTTTTGAGTATGTAAATGTGCCGACAGAAGAGATTTAAAATCGTGGAGGAGTCTGAAGTAGTAAGGTTGCTCGTGTTGTTAAAACAGCGTGACTCTATGTTCCATTTGTGGGATTCAAAGATAACTGCTAGATCTGAAACATATGAAAGACGAAACTCATAGCAATAATATATCAGCAGGGCCGGTTACGTAACTGACAACTAGGTCATAACAGACCCCGCTAATATACTATCATGCTTAATGTGAAAAGACAGAAAGTGCTCCATTACGGCAGTACTGGGAGCTATCCATAAATCAGAACTGTGTTGACTGCATCTTCAGCTGCTGTACGAGAAAATCAGCATCAGTTTACAGTGTGTGCTCATTAACGTCTCCATTTGGCTCTTTTTCATCTCGTTGTGAGGTGTTGCACTGTCGTTATTGCAGTTTAGTCACTAGTTTCTGTCATTCTCGGAGGAACAGTTCGCGCAAAAATAAATTCTGACGTTATTTACTCATCCTCATCACAGAGTTTATTTATATCGAGGGACACAAAGTGAATATTTGGAGAATTTGCTAGCAACAAAATCACTAGGGATGCATGGATTGAAAGTTCTGGCTTATAACAAAAAATATAAGTGATAGCTTGCATTTCATGTTATGGCCAATAACTAATAAATGGCCAATATTAAAATGTTATACTATTCTCTCAAAATACTTTCTCTCAAAAACCTAAATTCTGTCATTTTAAATGTTACATTTAATTCCATTTAGAAATTGTTAAAAAGTGAATATTATAATACACAATATGAAAATTTGATATTTAAAGATTAACTTTAATTGAGCATTAGATAACAGCAGAGGTAATCTAAATCTTCACCTAAAAATAGGTGAAAATGAACATGCAGAAATGTCAAGTATCAGTCTAAATGTATCCAATATCTACCAATAGATGATAATAATAATAATTAAAAAATCGGTAACACTTTATTTGAAGGTGTCCTTGTTACACATGTAGCGAATCAATTCATGGGGAAATATGAATAATTAATCATAACTAGTTATAATTAATTATAAATATTTAGATCCGCTGTAGATATTTACTTGACCTCTCAGGGTCAACTGTCTGTCAATTCTAAGAACGTTAATTTCCTGGTTAAGGGAAATAACTTTCAGACTGTACAACTCTACACAGAGCTTGTAGCATAAATCTGCATGATAAATGGTGTGTCTGATTGGTCCAGACGCTACACACATGCTACATGTACTTACTATGATAATAACAATACATTTTGCATAATTGCATGCAAGTAACCCTAAGCCAAAGCCTAATCCTAACCCTAACCATATAGTAAGTACATGTAGTCAATTAATATTACTCAGTGCTTAAATGTATAATTACACTGTAACACGGACACCTTAAACTAAAGTGGAACCAAATATTTTATATTTACTAACAACCTACAGTATATAATATTGATACATTATGGATCCCGACAAATGTCAAAATACCACAATGCTATCAAATGGTTTGCAAAATAATGCACATTTTTCATGATTCATGTGTTGGTTTGTGTCTGTATTGAAGCTTGACAGCCCCTGTCCTCATTCACTTTCATAATATTGAAAAGAGTGTCCAGGAAATGAGGGTGAGTAAATTCTGTTTTGTGTAAACGGTTCCTTTAATCTGGCAGCTCTGTGACCGCAGTGGTGGTGTCGCAAAAGCTTGATGGAAATATCCAGGTTAAGACTGTGACACTCAACATGGCGTCCAGCAGCGCAGAACGAATGTTTGTTATTTATTTATACGAGTTCTCATTTATTTACTTTCTGGTGTATTAAATGATCTAATGTAACGCACAGCTGGCAGTGTAAGTGATGATTAGCCTTTATGGTGAGGCTCCCTCAGCGGCTTTTTTGCAGGGGTTTCAGGCAGGTGCCCTGTAATCTTTTCCAAACTACCGTCATTAGAGAGTTTGCAGTATCGGCATTTCTGACTAGCTGAGATTTATGCCCATCTTTGGCAAACAGAGGAGACTCTCCGTCATCAGTGCTTATTCACTGCAGTGTGGGATGGGGGACAGTTAATTAGTTTGTTTGTTTGTTTTTGAGTGCTTGTGATGCCAGTATTGGAGAGGCACTTGAGTCAAACATTAAAAGGAAGCAACTAAGAAAGAAATGGGACAGAAGCACCTCAGACAAGGCTAAGAAACATTCTGAAGGAAGCAAAAAAAAAAGATGGACTAGAAAAGAAAATGGAGATCGTCAGATAATTGAAGAGAGAGCAGGCAGTCTGGAAAGGAGAAAGAAACCAGAAACGACCGTGGAAGAGAGAACGATTGTTGCAGGCATTGATGAATAGCAAATCAGACTTTGTAAAAACCTCCCTTCAGTGGTCAATCAGAGTCGCAATTTATCTTCGACACAAAGCTGGGGCCCCGGAGGACCCGGAGGACCCTGAGATACCGAGTGAGGTGATTGGCCAGTCTGAGGCAGTCATGCTGAACAGACACCCTTTCTCCACTGGAGCGTTGAGGGGAGCTGGTGCACAAATATGAACGTTCGAGGCCACAGGCATACTGCTCCCTCTATTTTCCAGCGTAAAAAAATAAATAAAAAATGACTCACCCTCGTTTCGTTCCAAACTCGTATGACTTGCTTTCTTTAAAGAATGTTCAGGGGCTGTCAATTTCTTCTGAAGCCATTGAAAAACTCAAATTTAAGCCATCATTAGCTGAAAAATTTTATTTATGCTGAGGCATATTCAAACATGACCTTCATTTGGTCCTTGTGTGTTTCATAACTGATTGAGAAATGTCAAGTTTCAGTATTCAGAAGCATAATGTGATTCGAGTGCTGTGGAGGACACATTTTTTAGTGAATAACAACTAAATTTTGGTCATTCTTCATATTTTTTAATCTCCTTTTGTATTTCATTGAAGAAAACAAATCATGTTTAGAATGACATGGTGAATAAGGGGCCATTCACACAGAATGTGTTTTGCAGTGTTTCTTTTCCATTGTTTTTCTCCAGTGTAAACACGTACTAGAACACTTGTGTCAGTGTGACGATTGACAACTCTAAAATTGTGGTTTCCACATCTCATGTTTTTCAATGCACAAACGTGATGTGTGTAACTATTCCCTAAATAATGACAGAATTTTAATTTTTAGGTGAACTATTCCTTTCATACATGTATGCTAATGGGGCATTTCATTCCCCCTCTTACTTGGTCCGGGCTATTTGTAGGATGACAATGGTCATTTCCTGCTGGGACAGGAAATAGACTCTTGCTTCGAGGGAGAGTGGTGAAGCTGAGAGTTGTTATGACTGACAATACTGTGTTTCCTACGCACACACCCTCAGCAGTCTCCTTAGTAGAAGTCACAGGAAAAAACCCTCATTCTGTCAGAAGCTCAACTCTTCTCTCCTCCTCCATCCTATCCTTCGCTCCTGGATGTGCTGTCACACACTCAGTATGAGAGAACAGAGTGCTGAGTTTGTTTAAATTAGATGCTCCTTTGTTATTTTTCTTTCTCTTACCTTTTCACTTTTTCAGGTTAGCTATTATAGCTAATCTATTTTTTCTCTCAAATTAATTATATAACCATTTACTTGACTTGAATCAATTATATAAATTATATTAGTGTCTGAAACATAGTAATTCATTGCTATTTCCAAACCGCAAGCAAGTGGGTACATACTTTCAAATAAAATCACTAGGGATGTATTGATTAAAAGTTCTGGCTTATAACAAAAAATATAAGAAATAACTCATTTTTATGTTATGGTCGATAACTAATAAATGGCCAATATTACAATGTTACACTATTTTCTCAAAATACGTAATTAAAAACTAAATTCTGCCATTTTACATGTACTTCCATTTAGAAATTGTTCAAAAGTGAACATTATAATACACTTTATTTGAGCGTTAGATGACGGCAGAGGTAATCTAAATGTAAAAATAGTTGAAAATAAACATGCAAAAATGTCAAATAAATATATGTATCCAATAAATAAATGTATCCGATATCAACCAATAAATACAATTTTATTTTTCTTTCTCTTACCTTTTTCATTTCACATTTTTCAGGTTAGCTGTTCTACTTTCTGACTTAGTATATATATATATATATATATATA
>NW_015539933.1:270863-271054 GCF_001515605.1 Sinocyclocheilus anshuiensis
ATATTAGGGGTGGAACGATGCATGTATTCGTACTGAACCGTCACGGTACGGACATCTCGGTTCGGTCCATGAGGCCTTACAATGAATACAGGCAATTCACCCCAAACCAGAAGGGGGCGCTCGCAGCAATGCAACGCTGTTTGATAACCGGCCGCCAGCAGAAGAACAGCGAATGCCATGAGTTGCGCACT
>NW_015539933.1:271104-271317 GCF_001515605.1 Sinocyclocheilus anshuiensis
TCATTCGGCACAAATCCAAATATTATATTTCCATATTTGCGATGTAACGTATCTGAATGCTAAACTATTAGTTATTATGTAAATTATAGGCTTTGTACTTCAGTCGCGTTCCATCGGTGACACAGAGGCAGCCGCGCTGATGTTTGGTTCACTGTATTTTAAAGTACCAACTGTGCTGTCAAGTTAGCAATGCTGGAACTGATGTGTTTTGTG
>NW_015539933.1:271648-280373 GCF_001515605.1 Sinocyclocheilus anshuiensis
TAGGGTTGGATTTTTTTTCGTTTTCTTTTTAATTTTATTATATATTTGTTTTATTATTTAATTTAATATTCTTTTTTCTTGAATTACTGGATGATTTTACTGTTCCCTATCTCTCAGTCACTACGAGTTATGTCGTGACGACATTAGGGGATTCACTTGGGAGCCCCAATCATCTCTGGCTTTAAGAGAAAACGGCAATGAAATTTGGCCAGTAGATTTTGCATACCTGAGCCACTCCCCGTGCATACAGGAATAAATAGGCGTCAGGTGCATCCACACTTCAGATTTTTGCTTCAGAGCTGAGTGGATGAACGTGTTAATCTCCACAAAGCCATTCATCATCTGTCTGGAAGCTGTTCTGGTTCTGATCCCCCTGTGCACTTCAACTAGAAGAGCAGATTTCCTAAAAGTGCAAATCACGGACGCCTCGCGTCTTTTTAAAGATGCCGTTCCGTCTGTGTCATCTTGGTTCTGGTCGTTACCTGTCTTCTGAGGATGGACACGATCGTTGTCTTCAGTGACTGGGCATCCAAAATGCTGACGCTGCATTCGTGGATGACTCTTGTGCCTGTTGTGGGCGTATGAGCATGTCCTCGCTGCGATCTCGCCTTTCTTTTGTAAAAAGAGTGGCACCCTCTGCTGCTACCCATTCCAATCTCTCTGGCTCGAGCAGAGGACTGCCGGCTGGCGCTCTGGTAGATCTGAGGGTTACAGTAAGAGCTTCTCCGCCGGCTGAGTCCCCACGGACGTCTTACTCCTCACGCAGCGAAGATCCCGTTCGGTTCTCGAGTGATTTCGCTGGTCTGATCCCGAGTGGTTGCTGGGCTGCCTGCATTTCATTCGGTGCACCCCCAGAAGATCAGATGTCGATGTGTCTGGGCATCCAAAATGCTGACGCTGCATTCGTGGATGACTCTTGTGCCTGTTGTGGGCGTATGAGCATGTCCTCGCTGCGATCTCGCCTTTCTTTTGTAAAAAGAGTGGCACCCTCTGCTGCTACCCATTCCAATCTCTCTGGCTCGAGCAGAGGACTGCCGGCTGGCGCTCTGGTAGATCTGAGGGTTACAGTAAGAGCTTCTCCGCCGGCTGAGTCCCCACGGACGTCTTACTCCTCACGCAGCGAAGATCCCGTTCGGTTCTCGAGTGATTTCGCTGGTCTGATCCCGAGTGGTTGCTGGGCTGCCTGCATTTCATTCGGTGCACCCCCAGAAGATCAGATGTCGATTGCAGCATCGGGGGATGGGCTATCATCCTCCGAGGATGAAGGTTCAGCGGGGCTGCCCCCCTCGGGTGTTGTGGCCGCCGCCGAATCGGACCCGGAGCTGACGTCCATGCTTGCACCGGAAAAGCAGTGAGCATCAAGCTGGAGGTCAACAGACTGCCCAGTCCCGAACCCTCGATTGCATGAGGAGCTGACGAAGTCGTGGACGGCCCCTTTTACTGCCTGAAGCCACTCGTCTCCCTCCTCCGTCCTCACTACCCTCGATGGCGGGGCCGCCAGGGGGTACGTGGGCATTCCCCAGGTGGAGAGAGCGGTTGCGGTGCACCTGTGCCCGCAAAACAGCACCACTTGGAGGAATCGTCTGCGTCTCCCATCCAAAGCCTGTAAGCTGACGATGCTGCAGGCCAGGCCGCCTCTGCCCTGCATGCCATGGCTATCCTGCAGGTCCACCAAGCCACAGCACTGAAACAAATGCACGAGGGTAGCACCAACCCGAGATTGATGCAGGAGCATCAATGACTCTTGATGACTCTGCGACTGACTCTGCCCTCCGGACGATGAAAGTCATGGCGCGGTCCCTCGGGCAGGCGATGTCCACTCTGGTGGTCCAAGAGCGGCATCTCTGGCTCAACCTGGCAGAGATGTAGGACGTCGACAAAGCACGCTTTCTCGACGCTCCCATCTCCCAGGCTGGGCTGTTCGGCGACACTGTCGAGGGCTTTGCCCAGCAGTTCTCTCGGCAGTGCAGAATCAGACCGAGGCGAACCAGCACATCTTGCCCCAGCGTGATGCACCACCAGCCACCTCTGCCCCACGGGCCAGGACTCAGCCTGCTTAACGCCGTGGAAGCCTTCTTGTGTCCTCCAGAGCCGCTCCGCCCCATGCTGAATCGACACCTAGGCCAGCACGTCGAGCCTCTCACAGGAGCGCGGCGACCCCACGTCCCAGCCGGCCCCCAAGTCGTCCAGGAAGACGACAAAGCGGCCCTAATTCGGGCAACCCGGAGATGTGGGAATCTGCTCTTTTCCAGGAGATGGCAAGGATAGCGCCACTCCTGCCCCCGGAGGAGGGCCGGGTGGAGAATCTTCTGTTTCATTTTGTTACTTTTCTGCCACTGGCAATGTAATGTAACCACATTATCAAAAAAAGAGCAAATTCCTTTTCCTCCGGGTTTTCAGGCTCACGGTCTGACAGTGTGCGACGCAGTGCCTCCTCACTCTCGCCAGCAGCCAAGAGACTGCGGTTGGGAGATGCGATGCCTCTCCACGCATCTCTGGCCAGTCCCCCCGGGGACTTAGGGAGTTCTGCGAGGATGAGTCAGAACGCGATGTCTTCTGTACCATCCAGCTCTACTCCCCTCCGCTGCACCACCGCGGGAATGTCGATTGTTCCTTTGGTGCCACTTGCACGGTGTCTGGGAGCGTGGCTTGCACTTACCAGCCCGTCTCGCTGGCTCATTCGCACAATTCGACTCTGCTATGAGATTTAGTTTTCTAGGCGACCTCCCAAGTTCACCAGCGTTCTCGAGACTTCAGTGGCAGTCCAAGACACACCTGTCTTGCGTGAGGAGATCGCTGTCCTCCTGGCAAAGGATGCAATCGATCCGGTCCCTCCAGCCGAGATGAGGCAGGGGTTTTACAGCCCCTACTTCATCGTACCCAAGAAAGGTGGTGGCCTTCAGCCAATCCTGGATCTGTGAGTCTTGAATCGGGCCTTCACAAGCTCACATTCAAGATGCTGATGCAGAAGCGCATTATCAGATGCATCCAACCCCAGGATTGGTTTGTAGCGGTCGACCTGAAGGACGCTTACTTTCATGTCTCGATTCTCCCTCAACATAGGGCATTCCTACGGTTTGTGTTCGAGGGTCAGACATGGCAGTACAGGGTCCTCTCCTTCGGTATTTCCCTGTCCCCCCGTGTATTTACGAAAGTTGCGTAGAGCGCCCATGACCCGTTACAGGAAATGGGCATCAGGATCCTCAACTATCTCAGCAACTGGCTCATTATGGCCCTTGGAACAAGTGTCCCGGCATGTTGTCGTCATGACAGATGCCTCCAGTATGGTCTGGGGCACTACATGCAATGGAGAGGCAGCCTCGGGGCTCTGGACAGGGCTCTGACTGTTTTGGCACATCAACTGCCTAGAGCTGTTGGCAGTGCATCGTCAGGTTCCTGAGGGGTGCCAGAAGGTTAAATTCTCCTAGACCACCCCTGGTGCCCTCCTGGGACTTCTCTATCGTCCTGGCTTAACTTCAGAAGGGTCCCTTTGAGCTGCTGGATTCAGTCGAGCTTAAGTTCCTGTCTGCTAAGACAGCGCTCCTAACTGCGCTCACTTCCATCAAGAGGGTCGGGGACCTCCAAGCATTTTCGGTGAGCGAAGATGGAAGATGGATGGATGCCATCGCCTTGGCATACCAATTCCAAGGCGAGCCGTGCCCCCTGGGGGTGAGGGCTCACTCCACACGGAGTGTTGCTTCCTCCTATTCATTGGCGCACGGCTCCTCTCTGGCAGACATCTGTAGAGCTGCGGGCTGGGCGACCCCGAACACCTTCGCAAGATTTTACAGTCTCCGCGTTGAGCCAGTTTCTTCCCGTGTGTTGGGTAACAGGTAAGTGGCGGGAAGAGCTGGCCGGTGTCACGCTTGCTGCACCATTCCCCCTCACCCGGGGATGTGAGCGCCTTTTTCCTCCTCCGGTAAGTTCCCCGGGCGTCAAACCCAGGTCGAGTATCCTTCAGCACCCCCGGCAGTCAGACTGGGCAGAGCAGTCTGACGCCAGGCCCAGTATTGGTGTTAGCTCGCCCGGATCTCCGGTCAGCCCCTGTACTGGGCTAGGTGTCCATATGGCTTGATTCCCTGCGGGCAATACCATATGTGTATTCTTCCATGGTAAGGTTCCCCTCTCGGTGAGCCTGTGTCTTCCATTTGACAGATCATTCTGTCAGTCTCTGCAGGCAGTCGTTCCATCCCTACTCTCAGGTAGGACCTGCCTCAGAGACCCATTCCATATATAGTACTGCCCTAGGCCTGGGTCAGTCCATATCAGAGTCTCCACATGATACCTCCCTACGGGTAGGATGTGGCCTCTATAGCGCCCTTCTCCGGAAGGCTCGCTTCCCCACCGTTACTGCTGAGTTGTAACAGCAAATAGGAAAGACTTGAAGCAAATCTTTCATTGAAGGTCAAAATCCCTTCTGTTAAGAAATTTATGTGGTGAAGGAAACAGCGGCTTGGCTATCACCAGCAACGTTATAGTCCCCTCTGGTCCCTGCGGGTACCAAGGGCAGCGAATTTGCGCTGGGGTGGTGGGAAGGTTACAACCTTTGCGTGGAATTTGTCTGACACGCGGATGCTTGTCAACATTTGCGATGCCTTAGGATTGTGACGGGGTTCAGTTTGTGGCGCATTCCATAGACCCCTAATGTCGTCACGACATAACTCGTAGTGACTGACAGATAGGGAACGTCTCGGTAACGTACGTAACCCTCATTCCCTGATGGAGTGAACGGAGACGTTATGTCCCCATGCCACAAACTCGAACCATCGCTGGCGGCCAGGGACAAGTTCTCGGCTCCTCAGCGTAAAACCTGAAGAGTGGATGCACCTGTTGCCTATTTATACCCGCATGCACGGGGAGTGGCTCACGTATGCAAAATCCACTAGCCAAATTTCATTGGCATTTTCTCTTAAAGTCATAGATGATTGGGGCTCCCAGGTGAATCCCCTAATGTTGTCACGACATAACGTCTCCGTTCCCTCCATCAGGGAACGAGGATTACCTACGTAACCGAGACGTTACTTACTGTTATTTTTAATAGTGAGATTCATTTTCAGGCATGAAAGGGTCATGGGATTGTTTCAAACTGTCCTGTTTTCTTCTACACAATTTTAAAGTGTTTTGAGATTTTTATTTCTAATGCCTCCATTAAACCTAATTGATGACATTGGCACTGGATGCTTTGTGTAGCATTTTTTAAAGCCTATTTGGACTGTAACCGTTGCAATTTTTCATATCTTTGTTAGTTACACCATATACTAATCACACCAGCATGTCAGAGAGCGAGGACATTGCCATATTTAACATGGCGAATTAGGGAACGGGTGGGATGTGTTATTTGTCAACTGGCTGAAAAAGCAAAATGGAAAATCACCCATTTAAGGAAATCGACTGTAAGAAAAACATTCGCACACATCTAATTGAGCCTACTCTAATAGGACGCTTGATCATAGCTGCTTGAGCACTTATGATATTAATTTAGCAAAGGCCTAATTTCCACTCCTGAAAACACGGCACTTACATAAAAGAAAGGAAGCAAGAAAGTCTTAATTAGATCTATGAATAGACAATGAAGGAAAGCACAACAGGCTAAATGGAACTGTTTACTGGCTTTGTTCTCGATTCTAACACACACACACACACACACACACACGCACACACTAGCATGCAAACCCACTTTATTGCTTTTTCTATGTGTCTATCTTTTTTCTATGTTTTATGTTTGTGATGACCGTTTCTAAACTCCATTGGTGTATTTAAAAAGGACAACTCAGGGGTGGCAACCAGATGGAGATGCACACTAGCATCAATCCGTGGTGGACATATACCTCTAAAAAAGATCTGTTGAGTATCCGCTTTCCTCGCATCCTACAGCCATCTGTAGAGTACATACTGCTGTCCCCATGCTAATGTACGCCCTTCGTAGAGACCTGCTGAGTGCATACTTCTGTTCTTGTGCTTCTGTCATGGCTTACTTCATCCAGAGCCACCTGCTGAGTGCGTACTTCACAGACACGTTCCTCTAACAGCAAAGAGCCCAAGTGTCACATTCGCTTCATCAAAGTGCCTGCGCTCTGATTTGGCCCTTCTGTTTTAGTTCGACATAACTTCTCAAGTGCACTGTTTCACCTCCGACTCACTAACGTACTTCCCACTTCAGAGGGACTCGAACACCATAGAAACAAGAGACTTGGAGCTTTTGATTTCGGCCAGTCAGCCGTCTAGAAAACTCTGGCATCATGAGTATAATGTTACTAGTATTTTTTCTTATAATACATGTATTAGCAGTTCAGCCCCGTCAAATCATTCAGTGCTTTTACAGTGACTAATGTCAGTATGAGGCGTCTGCCAGTTCCTACTAGTGCCCTCATTTCCTACATCTAACAATTCTTTAATTAGCCATGCACAAAGCGACATATGTTCATATGTGAAACTGTAATTAATTCTGAAATGTTTGTTTATCAGTGTCGGCAAATTTAGAAAAGCCATTTTTATAGATGTTGTTCCAGTGGCATTTGTTAATTAACATTGTTTTAATGCGGCTGTCAGCTCACGATGGCAGGGTCTTCATGGCATCCTGCGAGTAGTCAGTGGTCCGGAGCGAAGCGTAGAAATAGGAGAGAGAGAAAAAGACAGAGACAGAGAAAGAGAGAGCTAAATACAGAAACGGAAGATGATGAGAGGGGGAAACAGGGCCCTGCAGTCCCTAATGAAACTGCATGGAAGCAAAATAGAAGGAATAGGAGATTTTGAAAGCGGAAAGAAAAGAAAAGGGAGGTGTGGAATGGAGATGCACTGAGGTGAGTGAAGGGAGTGAGTAGAAGAAAGCAGACGAAAAGGAACAATGAAAGTGGATATAAATTCAATTTACAGTGTACTCTATTATTAACCAAAATGAAGTTCATTGATCGATTATATTTTGATTAATGGCATTATCCACAAATGGTTTTTGTTTATTTATTAGACATTTTATAGATAATGTTAATTTATTATCTTTGTTGCTTTACATGTTTTGTACACAACCCTGATGTATAAATATACATTTTATATGTGTGTGTGTACCCTAGTAAAAAATAAATATACTAAAGTGTATTTTAAATAGATTTATTTTATGCAAAGTAAAATTTACATATTTATGTACTTTATCAAAATACCCTGTAATTGTAATTTTAGTATACTAAACTGCTATACTTAAAGTCTGCTAAATTGGAACAACTAATTTTTGTGCTTAATTTAATTATAATTTTTATACCAGTAAGTCTCGAGTGATACGTCCATTCCATTTTTTCATTTTCTGACTATAATCTGTACGCTAAATGAATAAAAGGCAAATAAAGGTTTGTCTGTTTATTGCTGACAACTAATTTCTAATCTTTTTTCTCTTTGTTTTTTCCCCATTGCAATTCACCTTTAATGACTTGGATATTCCTGTATAGGTATGTTGAAATTTCCTTGAAATCTAAAAAATAATATGTGTGTGTAGATCCAAGTTTTTATGAGATCGAGCGCATGCTTGTGGAAGCTGAACTCCTCTGTACTGACTTTTCTAAACTCTTTGATGTTGCATTGCTAGCGTACAGTGAGGGAAGAAAGTGCTACGGCTGAATCAATAAACACACACACAAGGTTATGAGCAAACTTTCATCTCAGCCTGTGGTCAATATTTGATTTTAGTTTGGTTTTTGTTGATATTTCACTCTGTATTTTGTGGTTCTGGAACTGTTTTCCGAGCTTTTCCTACACATTTGAAACTCAAAGTTTCAGAATGAGGTGAGACAAGGTTTGCAATGAACCTATCAGGGCTTGTCTTATACAATTTACAAAATTGTGTTTTTCAGGGGGTTTATTTTGTGAGTGTGTGCCAGTAAGTTGAACTTGTTTTGCTCTAGTGCTCCAAACTTTTTAAGAATGAAAGTCTCAAGGAAGGAAGTAAAAAAAAAAAAAAACCCTCACTAAACTGCAGTTTCCACACACATTCAGAAACAAATCCACCAAGAGACAGATACCCTCTGCCGAAGTTAATCCAAGCTGCCACATATCAAATCATTCTGACACTCAGTTCCTGTTCAGTGGTGACTAATGTAGCTCATCCTGAAAACAGAGACGCCACACTCGGAGAGAGAGAGAGAGGGAGGAAGTGTCTGGCTGTCCTGTACCTATTGTCTTACATGTACTGCAGACCAATCCCCTGAACATCTAAGCCTAACGCAAACCTCCATTTTGAATTTCACAAATGTGCGACAGACCATATTTCGTAGAAATTTAGACTTGTTCCAATAAGTGTTTTTTTCATCTTTTCTTCCTTAGTCTCTGTTTCGTCAGTGTGATAAAGTTTGCACTAAGGGTCTGGTGTTATGGCATAGTCAGATTCATTTTGCACAGTGTGTCCTCATCAATGTTTTTATCCCTTTGATAAGGACTTCGTCGTGAATTATTAAGAGTGCTTTGTAACTTTGAGAGGAGGGCTTGAAAAATTAAAAAGATAAAGGCTCACGAGAAGAGTATTAAAATTCCAGATGATTTTGGGCCACGGAAACCAGAGAAGCTGATATTCTCACAGAGGAATGAAAGCAAGGAGGCTTTCTCTTAAGCAAATAAAACAGAAATACTAAGAGAAAGAGTTGAGTCGAGAATATGAAAGAGCCTCTAGTGATGTTTGACAGATTTGAAACTGGTGAATCCATGCAGTCAGAGATACCAGCAATAATCATATATATATATATAT
>NW_015539933.1:282742-290302 GCF_001515605.1 Sinocyclocheilus anshuiensis
GTGTTATTTTGCTATGTCCCATGCACTGCTCATTAAATTTGAATGATAGTAGAATATTGTCAAATCATAAAATTAAAACAATTTTGTTCTCCTATTAATATTTTGTTAAATAAGAGATTACTCAATTTGAGTGTATTGATAATTTGGTAATAAAAACAATATTTTTATTTAATAAAAAAAGAAGAGTTTGTCCATGTCCCTTGAATGGGTGTCCACCCTGTTGTATTGGGGAATCCTCCCCTTTAAGAAAAGGCCATACCCTTTAGTGACATCAGGACAAGAGATTTTTTGTCTCTTCAGTGGTGGGAATTTCGACGGCTGAGATGAGGTAAGTTGGTGACTTTTCAATTGACAAATTTTCTTCGCATGAGTTTGCTTACTTGCTTTGCCAAAGCTTAACATGTCCACCCTGTTGCCATAAAATATACCAGAAGTGATTAGAATACAGTATTTTCAAAATATGTAAGTTTAAATATTCAAAATTCTCTTCAACAACCAGACTAACTAATTAGCTAATCACAGATTGTTGTAAGCTAATATGCTAATTGAAGCTCAAAATGTCCACCCTGTCGTTGTTCAAAAATGTCCACCCTGTCGGCCACTTAGACTCATACACATGACAGGCTGGACATAGCATTCATTTGTAGTTAATATTGATAAAAACTCAAATGAATTGGGGGGGCGGTATATCAATGTGATTGAGGATGTAATTATATTATTTATTATTATTATTATATTATTTTTTTCGAAGTTGAATAAATGTTTCATTGTCATATTTTGTCATGCTTTGTGTGTTCTGCATTATGTGTCCACCCCGTCATGTGCTGGTCCACCCTGTCATCTTGATATTTGACAATAATATTTTAAATACTAATTCAATCATGCCTATATAATCCAGTGTGTTCAATAGCTAGGTGTGGGGGCAATAACATGCAAACAAAAAACTGCATCCAAATATCACAGTTTTCTCATGAGTTTCTTTAAAAACACATGGTTTACATAAAATCTTTTATGTATTTATAATTTGAAAGCAAACAAATAACCCTGTTTAGGAAAGGGACATCATACCTTTCAGAAAATATAATTTGCATCTTAATTTTGCAATGAAAACATATTTAACAGTAATATACAGTGGGTACGGAAAGTATTCAGACCCCCTTCAATTTTTCACTCTTTGTTATATTGCACTATTAATATTTTGTTAAATAAGAGATTACTCAATTTGAGTGTATTGATAATTTGGTAATAAAAACAATATTTTTATTTAATAAAAAAAGAAGAGTTTGTCCATGTCCCTTGAATGGGTGTCCACCCTGTTGTATTGGGGAATCCTCCCCTTTAAGAAAAGGCCATACCCTTTAGTGACATCAGGACAAGAGATTTTTTGTCTCTTCAGTGGTGGGAATTTCGACGGCTGAGATGAGGTAAGTTGGTGACTTTTCAATTGACAAATTTTCTTCGCATGAGTTTGCTTACTTGCTTTGCCAAAGCTTAACATGTCCACCCTGTTGCCATAAAATATACCAGAAGTGATTAGAATACAGTATTTTCAAAATATGTAAGTTTAAATATTCAAAATTCTCTTCAACAACCAGACTAACTAATTAGCTAATCACAGATTGTTGTAAGCTAATATGCTAATTGAAGCTCAAAATGTCCACCCTGTCGTTGTTCAAAAATGTCCACCCTGTCGGCCACTTAGACTCATACACATGACAGGCTGGACATAGCATTCATTTGTAGTTAATATTGATAAAAACTCAAATGAATTGGGGGGGCGGTATATCAATGTGATTGAGGATGTAATTATATTATTTATTATTATTATTATATTATTTTTTTCGAAGTTGAATAAATGTTTCATTGTCATATTTTGTCATGCTTTGTGTGTTCTGCTTTATGTTGTGTTCAATAGCTAGGTGTAGGGGCAGTAACATGCAAACAAAAACCTGCATCCAAATATCAAAATTTTCTCCAAATAAGAAAAAAATACATGTGTGAATTGAGTTTCTTTAAAAACACATGGTTTACATAAAATCTTTTATGTATTTATAATTTGAAAGCAAACAAATAACCCTGTTTAGGAAAGGGACATCATACCTTTCAGAAAATATAATTTGCATCTTAATTTTGCAATGAAAACGTATTTAACAGATATATATATATATGTATATATGTCCATGACAGAGTGGACATAGCCTATCTTATGGTTTATGCTTCGAATAATGGCCTATAATTATCTAAAAAAAAAATGTGTGGGAGCTCAGCTAATATGAATCTATAGTACTTGAGTGTCTACTATTTATGACATGACATAAAGTGAATGGGAAATTAAAAGAGTGTTGTGAGGGTTGAAATGCACTCAATGGTGATATTATATATATATATATATATATACACACAGTATATAGAGGAGCATTTCGTTAAATATATGTACTATATTAGCTTAAATATTCATTATATTTCACTTATACTGTTAGTGATGTCTTGACTATGTTTAATGAATCTGTCATCAGAACAAGTTATGATAGCCACTGTATAAATTATTATATTTAAACAATGAACTGGGGTAGAAACATAATTAGATTTAGAAGTTAATGTAAAAACAGCTTTTTATGGAGTTTACATGTTTGCATACAATTTTTTTAAGTGTTGATTATTATATCTAAAAAAAACAGCAACTGAATATAATAGTTTTGGCTCTGTTGTTTTTAACCTTTTATATTATATTAATGTGCAAGTAAAGTCCTCCAGTTTACAGCATTTCGATTTTTTTTATCCTTATGTTAATTGTAATTGCATTTATTTAAAGACAGAGACACATTTTGTTCAGTAAATCACTGTTTAATAAAAAAAAAAGAAATAAAGCAAATGTATGACTAATATATATATATATATATATATATAGAGAGAGAGAAAGATAGATAGATAGATAGATAGAAGTCACCATGACTGCATTTATTTGACAAAAAAAAGTGTCATGTGTAACTGAAGACTGGAGTAATAGCTGCTGAAAATTCAGCTTTTCCATCACAAGAATAAACTACCTTTTTAAATTATTAAAATAGAAAACAATTATTTTAAATTGTAATAATATTTCACTGTTTTTATTCTGTTTTTTAGTCAAATAAATGCAGCCATGGTGACTTCTCTCAAAAATATAGTCTTAACCAACTCCAAACTTTTGAAGTCTAGTACATTTCATTTTAACTTTTTAAGTTTCTTTGAATTGCGCTTCAATTCCTTTCCCTGTCATTCCAGTTGAACTTCCTGTGGGGTGTGGCCAATTGAGATCAAAGGGAGCCAATTCTTCAATTTTATCACTAGCAATGATGACTCATTTCATAACCCAGCATGCTGAGAGTCAATAGAGAGGAATCACGTTTTATCCCGGCACACCAACATCAGAGTCGCTAGCGATGGGTCACAGCGTAACCCATTCGGCTGTCGACGGAACAAAACCTTTATTTCAGAAGTTTAACACAAACTCCACCTTTCACAGATAGTTTCTGCACTATTTCATGTGTAGCCGCTCTCTCTCCAGTGACTTTGTACGTCTCAGCTGACTGCGCACACGTCATTATAACTGAATGGCAGTGCTTTTGATGAAAGTGTGAACACTGTGAAGTTTGAGAAATAATCATTACTATGAATTATGGCAAAATGGAGAATCTCAGCAGTGGGTCGCTCTGATGATTCTGTCTAATGGGCCCTCCATTATGGCATGTGTTTGTGTGCATTAGATTCTCAGTTGGGCCGTCGTCTTTACGAGTTGATCAACAGGGAGGCTCTTTTATGATAGTTTCAAAGTACTTGTCCCATGGAACAAAGAAAAGTAAGGGGAAGGAACAGAGAAAATGTGTGGAAAACACATTCATTTCTCTTTGTGGTGATGTCTTCCTTCATGTCAAAAGACACTGCAATACCACTCTAGTAATTATGTCCCAACTTCAGTGAAAAGAGCCTAAGACAAGAACCCAATTGTCTCAAAGAAAGACAATGACACTATAATTGCCTTTTATGTTCCTGCAGGATGACAAGGAAGAATCAGAAATGACAGCCAATGAGCTTTTATTGTAAAGCATGGAAGCTATTGAATTCCCTGCTGGAATAACCCTCCATCTAATGTTGAGAGAGTCGACAGGTTAATAATTACAAGCCCGATTCCCCATAATTGAGTTTATACATAGTTTTATGAGCACGGCCGATATCTATTTCCATTCACCCTTTCAGTATAATCAATTGTTATTGTCAATTTAAATGCTGTAAGGAAGATCTAAGATGGTTTACACAAGTAAACACATCACTTATGCATACAAGTTTGCCATAGGCTTAGAGGTGTATTATTATGTGGCCTTTGCACCTTTGAATATGTGTTAACATAAAAGGTGTTTTCAGCAGCACGCTGATTGTCACTTTTGGTGCGAAACCATGCAAAAGTGTCGTGTGCATCTAGGCGCATTGTGATGAAGGTTTTGATAGCTGGCCAGTATTTGATCCCCATTACACAGTTGGCGTGCTGCGTGTTCATGGGGTTTAATTAAATAATTCTGGATGATAACTCTTCTCATTGTACTGTGTTGGAGTGCTTTGAATGGACGCTCTCCAGCGTGCTTCTTCAATGCTGTGGAGAGCAGCTCCACAAGCTTTAGCAATTCACTCAAACTCCATACTGGAAAAGAGCCAGCGTGGATCTATGCCCAATTGTCCATAGGCGTAGATTTTGGTGTTTTGTTTAATGTAATGTACATTTATTAATTTATTAATTAATTAATTTATTTATTTACTTACTTACTAACTTACTAACTTAACTTAACTTAACTTAACTTTACTTTACTGTAATAACTTACCTTAAACTTGTCCTGAGGGTAATCTATTTCCAGGTTTGGATGTGTGTGTCTGGGTATTGGTTTTTTAGTGAATGTTGCCCATAATACCTTCTACAATAGATGTGGACTCTTTTGACTTTTCCAAGTGTTAAAATAAAATAAGCCATACACAGGACATTTTTTTTAAATGTGTTTTTAAATACTAAATTGCATTGAAATCTAATTGAGTGCATTTTAACACTGTACATTAATTATACTTAAGTGTAATTCCCTGCACTCTTTCCATTCATCCTTGTCCCAATGTCATTGTTGTCCCATTTAATGCGTGCATTTGTTACTTCGTATGATTTTAAATGTGACATAAAAGTATAGCGATTATAAGTGGCTTTTAAAGAGCTTCCACCGTTGAACAGTGCTTCAGGGGAACTGTAAGTCACTTTGGATAAATGTGTCTGCTAAATGATTGCTTATACTATATCACATACTACAAATAAAACAGAAATTTAAGCTTTCTTTTGTCTAATCCAAATTCACAAGAAAAACAGGGCCGTGGGTTTAAAGCTGCAATAAACCCATCACAGCGTTTACTGTGCTTGACTTCACTTGTTGATTTACTGACATTGGATTAATTTTCTTCACATATATTCCTTACATTCTTTCCTCATTTGTAGCAGAATTCATCGTTCTCATGATGAGAAAGCACACTTGAGATAAATTCCTTGTCGCACTGGGAGCAAGCTTTTATTTATTTATTTTTCATGCCGGGGGCTTAAATTAATCATTAATGTTGTGATGTATAGGTGTATTAATTTGCTCGTGTTTGTGTTGTAAGGACGCCAGACATGTATGCATATTTTGTGTGCAATTAATTCTCCACAGTTTCGGGGGAAGGTTTTGCCACATTATGATGTTGAATGGATGAAGCCGTAATTATCTCTTAATTCATGCTATTAGTGTTCCGCTAAACAAAGATTCATTCCTCATCCCTCTCTTTCCGTCATTGATTGGAAATGGACATCTTGTCCATTGTGCTACATGTAACTGACTGTGAGAAGGGACCATTAAAGCAAACAGATCAAGTTCCTTGGCTGCATTGTCTTACATATAGTGGTCCCAGTAGGGAAATCAAGGGCCTTTTGTGTAGGATTTCTTCTGATGGAATTTGATTCCCTATTTATAGCTATGTTATGCTATTTTGCTGCTCTCCTTCCACCTTCTCTGCTATCCTTGGTTTATCTGGCCCCCTATTGCTTGAATTGCTTGCAAATAAGTGATGAGTTATTATGACATAGATTGGAAGATCATAACATTCAGAAATCTGCTTTACAAATTCCTTATTTTAATTAAATTGAAACTGTGCCATTTGAATTTGGGCTGTCAATGTAACAGTAATTTAGTGCAATTAATTATGAAAATTATGTCAAAATAGATGCTCTTAGATTGTAGGCCAGTGAATATGTTCAATGATACAGAAATAAAGCCTTTTGTAGTGGCATAATAAGGTAATGCCTTTTGAATTATCTTAATATAAGAGCTTTTCTCAGTAAAACTTGATATATCCCATTAATTAATAGCCATATCATGCTGCTAATTCAATTGCTTTTAAAGCTAATTATGGACTATAGATTACACTGTTGAATCATTTCAAAATCTCATCACTCAAGAACTAAGCTTAAGCTGTAATATAACTTGTGACATTCCTCTTTTAGCTACCGGTTTATTTTAGATCTTTTCTCTATCCTTCTTTATTGTATCTTTTGTTTGTATTCAGTGTGTCTAGCTCTTTTCTAACACTTCGGATTTTGTGATATTTTGTTTGTCCTTTCTCTAAAATGTTTATATTTTTATCTCTTTTCTATGTCTGTGATTTTCCTTGTTCAATCCCCTAAATTTGGAGATTTTGTAAGGGCTTCATGGTTTTTGTGATTCTCAACCCATGCTTTTATTCTTCTTTCTCTCTTTTTTGTATTCTCAGCTCGTATATGTGTAAAGGTGAAGTGTGTACTATCTGCACAAATAACGAAATGGCAAACACATTTCTCAAACACTTCTTGGTTTATAAAAAAAAAAGTAAATTGCAGTTTGTTTATTACAAATGAAATGATCAGGAAAACAATCTGAGTGAGATCTAAAAAAAAAGTACATTCCTACCAATGGCTTACTTATAGTTGTTGCTGCAAAAAACACTGAGATAAAATAAAGTCTGTTAATGTTGAGGAAATGGGCTTCTCCTTTAAATTGCCCTGATAATGTGATTTAGAGAGTGTGTGAGTGTTTGTGAGATAGCCACCTGGCTATCAGGATAATTGTTTTAAGCATCTGACTCATCAGGTGGATCCTACAGACTGACATAGTTAACTCTTGATCATGTTTCCTCCTAGATGGATGGATGGATGGATGGATGGATGGATGGATAGATAGATAGATAGATAGATAGGCAGACTTGTTACTATATCCACATCCAAACCTCATTCTATTTAAAAAAATAAATAAAATTCTCGGCTGCAAATGAAAGTCTGAAATAATCTAAATAGCTTTGGTGTGAATGATTAACAACCCAGGTGGCCTGCTGGAGAGGGTCTGACTTAATTCTGCACTGGTGTTTATGCAGTGAGACTTGTGTGTCAGAGCCAACTGTGAAGTGTCCCTTTTCCCTCAGCCTGGCTCCCTTCTATAAATATGACACCCTCCAGATGTCACCTCTCCATCCTGTGAGCCCTTCTGCACTGCC
>NW_015539933.1:290335-314732 GCF_001515605.1 Sinocyclocheilus anshuiensis
TATAGCTGTATCCAAAAGTCTGAGGCCACATTGAAAATCTGACATTCACAAACTGATATGTTGTTGATCTTGCTTACATTGAAGCATAATTGAAGTTCTGAAAGTGTGTGTGTGTGTGTGTATATATATATATATATATAGCTCATTTTAACCTTATTTTACATTAATTTTATAATATGTAAAGAAATATAAATAAAATATAAAATATGTAAATATGTAAAATATGTACATTGTAAAAGAATATATAAATGTATATTTATAACATAGAATGTTAAATTATTTTTAACTTAATATATATTTAACTATATATATATGTATGTTTGTGTGTATTTATTATATATAAATAAACTAGATTTAAGGCTCTTTTCTAGTGCATATTTTAATTAATTTAAACACAATGTCAAACATACAGATGAAAATGAGTAGAAAGAAGTGGCAGTAGCAGTGCATCTTACTAATTGTGTAATCACACTGAAAGTGAGTGTAATTGCGGCCTGGCAACCCTGCTTGAACTTTTTTTTTTATATATATAAGAACGGAAATGTGCTAAGATTTCATTTGCATAAATGTTTGTGGAAATAGCGGAATGTTCTGTGAACACCTTCCCTCTGGTGATTGATGGCCTAGTTTCTCCCACTGTAGATGGGAGAGATATTCAGCTAGAGAGATGGACAGATTGAGCTGATATGCACAGAGAGAGAAAAAGAATAAGGAAACTTCTGCCCTGAGTTTGAGTTATCTATCGCCGCTGCGATGCCTCATTATTTCTGCCTCATATACATGGCCTTGAATGTTTCCCTCATATAAGCAGTTTTGAAGAAGACACTTTGAAACTTTAGCTTCCCGAGCTATTTCAAGTTGTTAAACTACAGTCAAGCTACACTTTTGAAGTAGGTTGTTAGCTAACCCAGGGTAAAATATCACATCCCACCATATAAACCTCTGCTGTTAGCTATCTATCATTTATAAATAATGCAAACTGATCTGCTGTATTATGTAGTTATATAATGAACTATGATATAAATATATATATAATCAATCTTAATTGAAGCTCGGGGCGTTTTTTGGTATTTTCGCCTAAATTTAACATACTCAAATTCAAATGTTTACCCTGCACACATACAATGGAGGAAATGAAAAAAAATAGTTTCATTGTAAAATGTAAATTCGCTCAGAGGTGACCAAATTTTACATCGCGGTTCTATCAAAGATAATTCGATCTGTGATTGTCACACAATGAAATGATCTACATCGTCAAATTCCTGAGAATGAGAGCTTTCTTGTGATATATGACTTGACTTTTTTGTGAAAAATATATAAAATACACATTCTTCGTAAAAATTATTCGCAATGGTTAGGCGGAAATTCGTGTGTGGGACGAATACATTTCTAAGCTTAATTTTACTGCTTTATGAATATAAAAACCAAAAGGAATGGTATTCTTTGTAAAGAAGACACTCCAAGCTTTCAAATGAACCCATATATGGGCTGATACCATATAAGGAAGGCTATGTAAGTGAAGCATAAACATTTTTAACGTCATTTTGGACCCGTATCCGGGTCCGCAGAGTTTAACTGGTTGATTTTCACTATATTGTCTTCAATACAGGGTTCCCACATGTTTACACCAAAGAATTTCCATATTTTGTCCCATGATTGATTGATTACTTCATAATATTAAATTATAATAATGATTAAAATTCAGACCCATTTTCTAATTAATTTGTGAATCAGTTCAGCCAATTTATTGAAAAGAACTCTGACATCACTATGTATTGCAGTCAAGAACAACATCCAGCCACTTTTTTTTTAGAGCAGAGCGTAACTATAAAACTGCATATTTACTATCTAAGGTATTTAGATTTTATTAATTTTTCATGACATTTTAGAGGCCTTGAGAACACTATTTTAATTTTTTTTTCATAGCCATGGGAACCCTGTAAATAACACAATATAAAAAACACTCAATATAAACAGAATTTTAAAACCGGTTCATTTAAATATTAACCACCCAAACAAACCTACTGACTAAAATGACTTCCACACAATATAGGAAAAATAGGAGGTTATGTTTAATTATTGACAGCTGATCTCATAGAATGTTACTTTGGCTATAAAGTTGTTTGTTTTTTTCTGTGCTATGAAATCATCTGACCTCCTTTTTTCTGTAAATCCTCCATACTGTGTATCTTTACATGTATCTCTCTCTTTAAATTTCAAGGTTACAAGTAAATGTGTGCATGTTCCCCACTTTAAAGCTGATGAAAGCTTGCTGACACAGCTCATGATTGCATCCCAAAAGACCTATTCCACTTGCGGGAGCAGTGCTAAGAAATCAGCACTAGTCCGGTTCACCAATTAGCCCCGCGAGGGCCATAATGGCTGCCGTGATCATAGCCCAAACATTGCGCTGCACTGGGCCTGTTTCTTTAAGGCCTCCTGAGGAGTAAGCAACAACTATGGGCTAAAAGCTGTCAACCAGCTGGTCACTGGTACAATGAAAGGTGTCAAGATCATATGTATCTCTTGAGAGCTTTACATATTCATGCACAGTGGAACTCAAGCACATATACAAGCGCTTCAGAGACCTCCAGCGCTTCAAAAGAGGTATTCTTAGCACTTACTCTTTCATAATACACTAACATCTTAAAGTGTGGCTCATGGCAGCTTGAGCAAAAGGCATTTTCACGTTCTCAGGAGGAAGATAGCATTGTTGCGGTTTTTCTGTTGCACTATATGGCATCTATTGTATGTAAATATGCAAATCCCGCCCCCAGATTCACATGATTGGCCCATGTTTTAAAACTGACATGGCTGTGTCCGAAATTGTAGGGCCCTATGATTTCTGTGATGCGGAAAACGCGGACAGAATCATGGAATACAGTCATAAAAATGGAATATGTTAGTTCACCTAAATCAGATCACGATATGGGCTAATGTCTGTGAATATTAAGCTGTAAAAAGACTTTTAAATATGAATCCCATATGTTCTGCATGCATCTGTGTGAATGAATGGCGCAGACGCTTGCTGTGTTTTCAGTGTCTGCCGTCCACCAAATGAGGACGTGCACGTGCACTGAGAGTCACTTTATGAGCATTTGACCGAAATATATTACTTTTGTACAGTAGAATGTATGTCTTAATTTAATACTACTACTACTATTATTATTATTAAAATTGTATTTTTTAAGGAATAATCACACAATTTTTCTTCCATGTTTTAACAGTACACCTGTTTTGCACCATGTTGTTTGCCAAGTTGAAAGGTTTTAATTTTCAAGGATTTCAAGAAAAATGTAATTAATGTTTTATGCCTTCATTTGATTACCAGAAAAAAAAGTTAAAAGTTTTTTCCAAACGGAATTTGGAAAAAAAAAAAAAAAAAGGATTTCATTGCGCCCTAAAATTGCATTTCAGGATCTTGCTGAAAGTAGTAGTTCGTCCAGGTACTTTTTACTGATTTATGAATACTTTGAATTCAGATATACAACTTATTTTCACATACTGTTTTTCACCTACTATATAGTAGAGAAGTGTTTGATTTCAGAAGCAGCCATTGTTTAGTTGTGCTTCATGTGAAAATTATGTTTTTGATGCTCATCGTTGCCACCTGCTGGTCTGGAGGCCTTGGAAAAATTCCTGACAGGCTCATGTGTTTATAAACATATTTGTTAGGAGGTTAAATTCAGGGTGGAATAGAGGGCAAAAGTGACCAAGACTCCTTCAAATGTTTATTTTAGCTCTGTTTCATGTTTCTGCCTTAATGTTGAGAAGACTTAGCAGGCTAACACTCCCAGTCTGTTGATTCTGTCAAGGAAAGCAGGGTTAACAACATTTTTTTTGACAGCTCGAAAGGAGTAGGGAATTGAAGAGGCTAAAACGAAGCCATCAGAAAACTTCTAAGTCAGCTTATTGGTGGAGAGGAATGTGTTGCCGTCACACAACACAGAGAAGAGAAAAGGCTGAACCGCAGTTAAGGTCAGTGCTAATGCACTGGTGTGGCGTGAAGATGAGGCTGGAGGTGTGATGAAAGGTCTTCATTGCCTGAGTGTCGTAAATGACAGGGCGCCTGTGTGTGTTGTTTGGACAAAGGTGGCTTAATAAGGGTCATACCATGAAAAAACGATTTTCTTTTAAAACTAACAGGTTAAAGTCGACAAACTCTGTTTACATAAACATTGAACTAAGCATGTAGACGTACAGTAGAAGTCTTAAAGGTACAGTGGAAAACAGCTTGTTTATTTTAAAAAAATGTCAGATGGAATTTAATCAGGAACTAGCCTGAATTACAATGATTTGTTACAGTCTAAACATTGACTAACATTATCAGTGTACTTGTGTAGGTATACTTGAAGCTTAGGATTCTTTTCAACACTGCACACAAATCCGATTTGGTTTTCCGACATTCCGCACTGTCGTTTTGCAAGTGATAAAATCTAATCCGTTCAGACAGTTTAGTCGATATCCGGTTGTATGTACATCGGTTGTTAGTGATGATGTAGCTAAGCATCAGGGCGATGCCGGAGTAGCTATCATTGTGGAAAGAGAGGATGGAAAATCCTTTTGCCTCTGCTCATGTCCATCATGACATCTTGTGCATGAGAAAGCATTAGCAACAAAGGCATTTTAGCCATTCATGCATATACGATGTCCAAAACTGCAGACTAAATCACTACATCGTGAATAATACGTAGTTTACTATATGAAGAAAGTGCGAATTGACACATTTTGTGACCGTTGTATGACATTTCATAGGCTCCCAAGGACTTTTTTATTAAGCATGGATACATTAAATTGAATGTTTCTAAATCTTACAAAACATATGGTTTTTATTTAGATTTTTATCCCAGAAAATAGATTGGGATGGACAAATGCAGAGAAGAAGAAGAAGTTTTATTTATATAGTGCCTTTCCATAGCTCAAGGTCACTTTACATAGTGCTAGAGAGATTACCTACTAATATGACAAGGGCAAGATCATTATCATTGCCCAGGAAATGGCCCATGAAGGCACTTACATGTGTGCTATGTCTGTGTGAGATTTAAATCATTGGAACCAGTGTGTGAGACTTCGATAAGTGAGCGTTTGTGTGTTTCTGCAGGAACAGTCTGTAAATAATCGGTGGTGTCATGTTTAAAGCAAATGAGGAGCACACCTCCACCGCCCCAATTTGAATCGTGGGTAACGTAGTATATCGCCAGTAGGGTCAGGCAGTATGGTTTGCTCATTTCTCCATTTGATCCCCCTAGTTTTTCTCTTCTTCATCTTTTCGGCTGGCCGCCCATGCTGGTGATGACTGCAGCAGTTCTACTCAAATGTGTCAGCTCATCTCTCACGTGAAACATGACCAACATTTCTCCAGTAATGTCGTCAACTTAACGATCCCTTTTCTGCATTCTGTATTTTCTGCTTAAAGGAATGGTTCCTCATTTACTCACTTTCATGCCATTTAAAACCACTTTCTTAAAGGAATAGTTCAACCAAAAATTTACGCACTCACAGGCCAATGTAGATGAGTTTATTTCTTCATCAGAACAGATTAAGAGAAATTTAGCATTACAGTACATCATTTGCTCACAAATGGATCCACTACAGTGAATTTACCTTTAAACAACATGTAAGTCCATAATCCATAATGGAACAAGTAAGTCCATAATCCATCCTCTGTTGTCCTCTCACTGTAAAATCCTTTTAGTTTAGAAATGTTTTCACTTCTAAACGGTGCTTGATCTGTTCATATTTCTCTCCCGATTCAGATGAGACAACTTTTTGAGATGAGAAAGCATTATTATGGATAGAGGACTTATATTTTAGCTGCAAGCAACAGTTTGACGTTAAAAACATCTTGATGGATTTGTTTATTACAAACGCACAGCTTTTTGCTTCACAAGATCTTAATTGATGGACTGTAGCCTCTCGAGAGCGCTGCCTTTTCTGCAAGTCCAAGTGTGCTCTTTTATTGTAGCCATAGCATTGTGTTTTTGTTTGCAGGTGCGGCACTGTTTGAACAGATGGCTCTATAAAGGTTATTGCTGTTTGTTAAATGCTGGAAATATGGAGTTTTTATGTACATTTCTCTGTCCCCTAATGTTAATATTTTGCTGAATCAATCGTCTGTAGTTCAGCAGACTGTAAGCAGATTCTTTGAAGGTGTCAGAAATGTTTCTGATCAAACGGAGGCAGACAGTCGAGCTTAGCTGAACCCGTATCCACTTTCACATAATTAAATTGAAACCTCTGGAAAACGTTCATTTTCATTAGTTGAAATAAACTGCTTTCATCATTTCTGCAATTTAAGTGCATATCATCACATTGCATATTTGCAGGCCGCTTACATGTGCGCATATGTAACATGTTTACAGTGACCTTGTTGTGGTTTTTCTGCTAGGCGCAATGCGAAAAGTAGCACATAGTGACAGAATCGCAGCAAATTAAAATATATTCGATGTCTAAAATACAGCTTTTGATGTTTAAATGAGTCCGGTGAGATCTCACAGTGGTGAGGCGTCTAGTGGTGAGAAAAATAGTAAGCAACTGTGTGTCAAAAATAGAAAGTGACTGGAAAATATATCTTGTTGTTTGTTGAGAATGTGTAGAACAATCCCTCAGATTAACATGTAAAATGTTGTTTTTGACAGGCCTAGGAACCACCAAGGATGCAAACCAGCCAAACTTGGTTTTGACATAAATATTACTTTGCACTAATGATGACACTGTGATTACTAAATGTAAAAGAAATGAAGCAGAATAAAAAAATGTATATGACATAGTAATGACATTATGAATACCAAGTGTGAGATCTTAATTATTAAGCTTTTGTGGGTTGTAAGCTGCTTAAGTCACATCATGTCCACCGCATATGTTTTTGTCCTCTGCCAGATTCTTCACAGTGTCTATAGATAGGCAGTTGAACTCCTTATGGCGGAGCATAATCACTTGTCCAAGGGGTGCAGAGTGGTGGGTGTAACAGTAGATCTGATGAGAGACTCCACCTGAAGCAGTTAATGACACAAAAGGAGGAGAAATTGAGTAAGAGAGCGTTTAAGTGGTAAATGAAAGGTGAAGGAGGGGTCATCTTAGACATGAGTGATCTTCAGAGGTGTATATGTGGTCTGATGGGTTGAGAGGATGTGGAATATATCTCAGTGATGACTTAAGCATTTGAATCTATCAGGATGGATTTTTAGCTGGAAAATTACAGACAAAACAACATATTTTTATCTTAATGAAATAAAGATTAACTGGACTGTGAATTTACAGCAGTAAACCAGCTAATGTAATTTGTGAGAAAGTTTTCTGCAAACTTCTGCAAGTTTTCTCTGAGAAAACTTTTTTCTTAATTCAATGAAAGAAAAATAACTGTGGAAGAGGGCTAAGGTCAGTATCTCCCCCACACCCACCTGTAGTCTACCAGATGGGTGTATTTAATCAGGCGCACAGGGGCACCGTGGTGCAAGAAGAAGTGTGAAGTGTTTATATGTGAGAATGATTATATGAGAATGAAGTTACTTTTCCTACATGGTTTCAGTCGTGTTTCTTGCTCTTCTTTAGGAAGTGTTTTCTTAAAATTTTAGCAATGGTCTATTAAAAGGTTAGGGCCTTATTATAGTTAATATAATCGAACATAATTGCGCATTAATGCAATCTAATTTAAAAAATAGTGAAAAAAAATTTGACTAAATTAATCACCCATAGTTTAAGCCAATGTTGCTAGGTCCATGGTTTTTCTCTGATTCTGATGTTGATATATATATTTTTAAGATTCTTTGATGAACAAAGTTCAAAAGAACAGCATTTATTTAAAATATAATTTTTTTAATTATGTAAATGTATTTTGTCCAGAGTAAAAGCATTTTGAATGTATTAAAAAAATGAATGGTAATGTGTATATATGTATATTTAACAATATTTTAAACATTTATATATAAACAAAAGTAATATATTTTTCTATTAAGTGTAGTAAAGTACTGTTTATTTTTAAATATAGTTGTATAAAATTTATAGTGAGCTATATTTTTAGGGAGTTATATTTTATCAATTATATTTCACTATAAATATAACATAACACATATATTTAAATATTTTTTTATTTTTTTTAAATGTATGTAGGAATGGATAGTACATTTAACAATATGCTCGACCAGAGTGCCGCTGTGCACTAATGAAGCAAGGTGTCAGGACTGCGGATGACACTCTGTAAGGGTCAGTTAGCCGCAGTGAATGGCTCCGCTCAATAGCACTAATTGCGGAGCTGCAAAGTGGAGAGAGGATGTGTCCCTCTGACCGTCAGGCAACCTCCACTGGGTCTTCCTCCGATCTCCCTCTAATGATCATGTTTGAAGGGAAGGTCGTCATTTGTTGCCGCTTTGTCTTACTAAAGGATTAAACTTGTTCTTTTTTCTGTGAATTTCAATGGCAGTATGTGGGACATTTATAGTGAAATTATATGGTGTATTCATATGGTTCATTACACTCTTGGTTACAGTGATAAGGTAAGGCTGGTTTTGCCACGGAAGATTTTACTTCGTTGTGCAGCACAAAAAGCATGTGCTTAGGGGTTAGAGGATAGCAGCTGGTGCAAAACAGGAGACATGCTAAGTGAGCTAATGCTAAGTGACAGTGGGTATAATAAAATCACCTTGCATGTCTCCTCAACTGTTACCATCCATAAAAACCTTTTTTTTTTAATCACATCTCACTTTCAGATTCAAAGATTGTCCACACATGCTAAAAAGTGCAACTTTTTCATTTTTTCATTTGAGCACCCACAGTCTTTTTAACTAGTTGCTCTGAAATTAATTCTTTGTTTTTGACATGTTTTCCTTTGTGTAAATGAGACTTTTTGTGGATTACTGTATGCCAGATCACAATAATCTGCAACCTAGGACTCAGAAGTGACCCACAAGATTGGGAATTGCTCCATGCAAATTGCAATCAACATATTCTGTGGGCGCATTTGCACCGTTATACAATTTGCATAATTTCTTTAGTGAATTGGGTGCTAAAACAATGCGGACGGCACGTGCAATTAAATGCCACATTTAGTGGCTGCAGTTCATTCTTAGTGAGTCCTCTATGAGCTGACTGATATGATTAGAGACAAATTGTATGTGTCTGTTTAGTATTCCTTCTGGTTCAATCTGAATTCAGCAGCGTTGGACATGATTAGCTGCAGAAAGCCTCTCTAATATTCAACGGAGAGTTTTACAGCTGCCTTTGAATGACCTGCAAACTCAAAGCTGTTTTAATATGTTTCACCGAGATGATTAAAGTCAGCTCGTCAAATTCCTGGCTGACAGTAATAGTCCCTCCGGTGGATTTTAGTAAGGACCAGGTACAGAGTTGTGGTGACGGGAGGCATTCTGTTCCATTTGTCCTAGCTATGTGCAACTGGAATCAACTTTCTCTGCTCTCACCGAACAAAGTCGTGGCACACTGGATCGAAGATGCTTCCTGCTGACATGCAACCAGGGTCACGTTTAAAGATTTATCTTCTGTTGTAGTTTAATTTATGAAGGACTTCAATTTAATCTCATTATTGATGAAGTTGCAAGATTTACACTTCAAAATGCTTGTTAAAACAAGGCAACACATTTTGCTTTGTTGTATACATATAGTGTTTATATACCATTAGCCAAGTATTTATTAATATTTTGAATTAGCTTTATTTTTCTTATTTAAGTTTTCATTTTCTTTTATTTTAGCTTTAGTCATTTCTTGTGCTTTTTTGTTTCTATTTAGCTGTAATTTATTTTTATTTCAGTTTTAACATAATGATTAAAACTCAGTCAAAGCTATTGTATGGCGTGGAATATAGGGTACTATTTGGATGGAGTAGTTTTATGGTTATATGGAAGCCTGTTTGTACCATGGGATAAAAAAATAAATAAATGAATAAAGGTAATTGTGACTTTATCTCACAATTCTGACAAGAATTGTCAGAATTATATACTGTATTTGCAGTATATCTCATCTATATTTGTATTTCATGGAACAAAGTCAAATAAGTTTCTGATGACATGAGGGGGCAAAAATGATCACGTTAAATTATTTTAATGATGACTAGAAAGAGTAATTTGAACTTTAATTTTCAAAGTCCATTCCGTAACAGTATTCGAAAGGTTTCTTGGAAAGGACAGAAAGTTAGTGATCTGATTGCTGCACCTTCCTTCTAGACAGAAAGCAGGAATGTGGGGATGACGATGAATGGAGAGAGGGAGTAATAGAAAAGTACTGTCAGAGAGAGATAAAGAGGAGGGAAGAGGAATGAAAAGAGATTGGCACAGGAAATGGTGTGGAAAAGAACGCTTGGTCAGGCAGCTGACCAGCCAAGTCCAGATTTAATCTCCCAGCAGCTCCTGATTTGATTACTTCAATCTGGGATTGAAAACACGGGGTATGTGCACTCAGCCGAATGTCTTACGTGATGCGCCGGTAACAAAGCAAGGCTGGGCTGTGGAACTAGCTGTAAAAACCACTCTTCCAAAATAAACACTTGGCCATTGTACTGTTTGGCCAGTGTTTGTACCAATGGGTCAATTTTTGGCTGGTTAGCATGACCCCATTAGCTCTAACTACACCATTTAATTCTAAAGTTTTGTTTCTGTATTGACAGCAGTTCAAAATAAGCCATGAGGGTATGGCTGTGCAATTCCTCGCAACAAAATCGAGATATGGCTTAGTGTGATTATTGAATCTCAAAGGCTGCGATTTAATTCAGTAAATATATACGCTGCATGTTTCAGAGTGAAGCATTGCATTGTGTTCATTTACACGTGAGCAGCTCATAATCCAGTGTTTTCAGTGTCTCAGAATGACTCGGTTTGCAGTAAATGCATAAACACATCTTAAGATCTGCTGTGAGTTTGAGTCGAAAATAACATGTATTTGGGAATGCAACATACGCCAAACTTTTTAACTCTTTGGAATTCTATGGAATCACTGTGAAAACCCCCTTTTTGGAACCAATATTTTTAAGAGTGATATGTAAAATAACACTATTATCAAGCACTAAACGGTATATAAATCAAAACTGCTGTACCGAACATGAAATGTTGATCCAGGAAGTGGTCTAGGACTGTGCAAGCTTTGGATGTGTTGATGGAAGCAATCTATTCCATCTAAGTTTTGATCATCGTTCTGAATCTGATCCAGACATAGTCTTTGAAAAAAGCACGATTTTCTCAGCTTTTTGTTCAAGTGTTTCTTTTTTCATGAAACTTACCCACATTCAAGTGTTGATAAAAATATTGCATGAAGCTAGAATAAAAGTTTTTGTTGTTGTTGTTGTTTAAAAGCAGAGGCTCTGTTCTTTGTTTTGGCATATTGCATGCTCAGATATTCATACAACAAAATATTCTGTGGGGCCATTAAACTTTTGCGAAAATTATCAAAAATGCTGGCGGTGGCTGGCGACTTTAACAAATGCTGGTGGATTTTTGCAGCCCTACAAACTAGCACAGCAAACCTAGTGTTGCATTTGCAAATTTTATCAAGAAAATTGCATTTGATTATATTTCCCCAAATTGTGCAGCCTTGGTACAGCTTTGGTTTAATTCAGTTTGTTTACAGCGAAGTCAACAGTTTTAGTATGAATGTTCACTTTGACTCGTAATGAATGCCTAAACCAAAGCAGCTAAGCTCTCCTGGTCATTAATTGTGTGAAGCGTTGGAGTTTGATTAGGGCTGATTTGCTTGCGTGTGATTATGCTTGATTGATTATGGTAAATCCACAGGATTAAAAGGCTAGGAAGATGCTAATGTTTATGCATGGAAAAGAAAAAGAGCATCCCATTAAGCAGAAGCAAATGAGAAAAGATCGGCCACCAGTTTCAACTGAAGACGATCAATTAAAGGGAAGTTTTCTGACTGTCAGTGAGCTCTGTTACATTCTAAAGCGCATCAGTGTACAGGGATTAGCGGTAAGCCTGGGTATTTGGTGAATGTTCGCGTTAATCGGCATGCACCACGTACACACACAAACGCACACTTCCTCTCTCTCTATTCCTTCCCAAAAGCCATTCGACAATAATAAACTTGCACATTCACACACACTCATATTTTTCTCTGGGTTTTTCTTGTCCTCTCTTGCCTCATTCGGGATGAATAAACATGAAGCTAATTATGGGTCACTATAGACCAGTCTCATGTTTTTCATATGAGCTTGTGACCTCACCTTGACCCGCACTGACTTTCCTCATTTTTGTATATCGCTTCGTTTAATGCCTCCTATCAGAATCTGAAGCTCTTTTGATATACATTACTGCACTGCCACTGCTGAATATACATTGGGATTTTATCGGCTGTAAATTTATAATAGTTTCTGTTTTAGCATAATTGAATCTGATTCATATCACAGAGCTCCTTGTCACCTATGCAAATGTAAATCATCATTAAAACCTTTTTTAGGCTCTGTACTGATATATTACATGAAATTTTTGCTTAATGAATACTTTTAAACTCTCCACTTAAGACCCGAAGCTATAATTCATAATTTTTACGCTGAGCACGTACAGCCTCATTAGAATGATTGAATGTAGACTACTTATGTGTCGTATCCTTAAAGGAACTATTTAAGAGACCTACTTGAGTATAAGGGAAAATAAAGGATTATTTGTGGATGTTTTCATTCGCTTTCTGCATTATAACTCTTAATAAACCTCTGAAAGTGCATTCATGTTATTTCCAGCCTCGTATTCGAAAGAGAGACAGGCGTTTGCAGAGAGTGATGAATTCAGAGGAGGGTGAACCGTGTTAATGTGCACTTTATTGGACTTGATGCTGAGTGGAACCGAGAGGTGAGACAGGTTATAACCTCTGATTAGTGAGCATTACAGGCTAATGAAGAGAGATGAGGGTTACACCTCTGGGAGAGAGACGGCACATGTGACTGGGGAAACAATGGAGGGATGTTGTCAGGGAAGAACAGGCAGGGTGTGTGCATTTGTACATATATGTTTGTATTAGTACAAACACTTGAGATGATACTAGTGGCTCAATTACATGGGTAAAATGGGTGAAACCAAGACTGAAACACTCCAAACGGCTGTCATTTCAGTGGAAATCAGCTAGAAATAATAGTCAGAAGACCTTGAAGAGGAGGTCAATAGGGAGCTCTGTGATTGGCTAATGGAGCATAATTGATCTACAGTGCAGCACAGATGGCGAAACAGCTTTTTTAAAAAAAGGAAAAATAGTCAGGATTTCCCAGATATTTTAATGCAAAATAGACCAACATGCGTATCCAGCCTGGTTTAGTGCTGGTCTAGCTGATGAATCTGTATAACCATGATGTTGACCAGCAAAACTGGTGTTTATGGTGAAGGAGTTGACCCAAGAATCATGCTTGTTAGCTTTTTTTGCAACAGAATCCTGCTAGGAACCATGATTCCAAACGTGCAACAATGTGCATCACTGACCATCGACTTTTTAGTAACCTTGGTTCCCAAAGTATTTTTTAAAAGGTCTTTATTAAAGAGTTGTTAGCCTTGAACCCAAACCATCTACGAATCACAACATTACAAACTTTGATTTGAAGCAAAAAAATATTTGAGAATCAAGCAAGAGAAGGAACTAGAATCTTATGGAGCATTGCGATTAAATCAAAAACAATGGAGAAATATAAAACTATTGATTTAAATATGTTAATTATATCTATAGAAACAATATATTGTAATACTGATCTCTGAATGGAGGAGATTTCTTTGCAGAATCATGGGTAATTAAGTTTATCGCCTAAAGTAAACGGACTACACTTAGCTTGTTAGCTTAGTTTTTTTTACTATTTCAGAGTGGGGGGGACCCAAACAGATACTCAAACACACATTTTATACTTTTGGTGATAGTGAAGTTGTTCTTTTGTGACAATGAGTGATGGTTTATTGGTACCTGGCGCTTATTCATTGTGTGTGCAAGTCCCTCTGTGTTTCAGGGTTCAGAAGTTCAGTGAATATGAATTCTGCTCCGCTGAAAATACTGCAGGCTATCACTCATTCATGTATTTAATACAGACTGTTTCCTTCCTGAAATTACTTTCAGCGGAAAGGTTTCCGACTCAGTTGTCAAGAGCCGCTCCCTTACCTTCACTCTGTCCCTTACTGTTTTTATTCATGGATTTTAATCCTTTTTCTTTGTTAGTGTTCGATTTTGTGAAATGCAGTAATGCTAGTGAAAGCTATTCATGCTAATGGCTATAGCATGTGTGTACAATACCGTTTAGATGATATTAAATGTAAAATCTCTGATGTGGAAAGAAAAAAAGCTGGGTAGAAGTAGTAGTTTCTACCAGATAAACATGCCCATCACTGGTTGTCGTTCACATAGATATTTATGAAAAAATGTCAAGTGAAAAAAAACCTCTCTCACAGGAAGCCATTAAACAGAGCTGTGGCTTTAAACCCCTCTAATCCGTGTCTCAGAATCTGACATTTAAACTTCAGAGCCAGGGCAGCGGTGACCAGAGCTGGCGTCACAGAAAGAAGAAAATAGCACTCTGCATAAACACAATTACACATAATAGTAGTTCAACAACTGTGACCTTTTAATTCTAATTGACAAGATTATTTTTATGTAAACAGATCATTTTAGACTGTTCAGAAAGAGACATTTGGAAATCCTTTTGTAGGTAGCATCACAAAACGATATTGTGGTATTTTGTTTATGATATGGGAGTATGGAAATCCTGTGGTTTTTGTACATGTACATCATAATATAATGTTTGATATTATATTTAGAATGTGTTATAAATAAAATATGCAATGTAAATAGATAAAAATATGGTAACACTATAGTATAGAGACCAGTTCTCATTGATAACTAGTTTCTTAGCATGCCTGTTATTAACTTATTGGCTGTTTATTAATACTTATAAAGCACATATTATGCATGACCATATTCTACATCCCTAATCATACCCAATACCTAATCTTAACAACTACCTTGCTAACTATTAATAAGCAGCGAATTAGGAGTTTATTGAGGCAAAGGTCATAGTTAATGGTTTGTTAATAGCGAGAATTGGAGCTTAAAATAAAATGTGACCAAAATATTCCTTTTAGACAGAGAGGGATGTGGACAAGTAAAGTAATAAAATCGGTTTTGCATTTACTATCTTTACTCTTCCAGAATTACATGTCCAGGTGATATTTATATGGGACATTTATAGCTAATGTAAAATAAAAAGACATTTGAGATTAATTCCTGTCTAAAGTGACGTTTGTGATGCTCTTTCCCTGGTTATAATCATGGCAGGTCAAATTGTTTGATTGATGTTCCTGTATCTCGGTACCGGCATCGCGTAGATTGCGTGTCAGTCTTTTGCAGTTTTAGCAGTTTGCACATGTCATGGTGTAACTTCTTTAACTGTACTCAGAAGACACCGAACTTCCATTATAGAGGACAGTGGGGTGTCAGCTAGTGATTTCTCTATTTTATAAGAGTTGTTAAAAGCTCTGTCTCACCTTGCTGTAATGATTATCTCAAGCTGTGATGGATTCTGGGCAAAAAAAAAAAAAAAAGGGAGTGATTTCTCTATTTTATAAGAGTTGTTAAAAGCTCTGTCTCACCTTGCTGTAATGATTATCTCAAGCTGTGATGGATTCTGGGCAAAAAAAAAAAAAAGGGGCAAGTTTTATGAGTGACATTTTTCCATATGCCACATATGCGCACTGACAGGAGAATAATGATATTAATAAATTCACCAGAACGATCTGCTTTCGTTCTTTTTGGGATATTAACTTTTTTATGGAACTCAGTTTCTCTCTACTGCCAGATTTTTAATGAAATGACAAAATGACAACATTTAAGGTATATTTTATCTGTTCTGCTCCTAAAGCTGTCTGAGCACTGGAAAGAGAGATTGTAATATGTTCTGAGGTTCATTTAATAATGCTATGCAATCGAGAGACTAGGAGAGGAGATACACTTTACACTGGCTCCATTTGGTTCAAGCAGAGTAAGCAGAGAGAGATGGAGAAAAAGAGAGAGAGAACTGATTCCCACTTACTTAAAGGCTGTAATTACAAGCCTTTCTGCCTGATGGATGATAAGAGTTTTTGTAATGAATGAATTGAGAGATTGAAAGGGGAGAGTGAATGGAGTTGGCTTGCATATTGTGCTCAAAATAACAGTCATTATTGATCTATTATGGCAAAAAAACATACCTTCAGATTATATATTGAGAATATGCAGAGTGGTTTCTTGAGTTACACATTGATCAACTTAGATTTAAGGGTTTTTAAATGTATCAGCATTCCCTTTCATAAAAATGCTGATTTCTTCTATGTTTTGCCAAGCATTGAAACCTACATCTGAATAACTGTTTCCTAATGCTTTTATTGTGAAACCTGTATAGAAACCATTATCAGTGATGCTTATTTACAAGGTTGAAACAGTTTATGCTTGTAAGATGAAACCTTTGCAAGGTTTGTGGAATTCAGGGCTATTGTAGTTTTAAATGCATTTTTATTTAATTGTATTTGTCGTTTCGCTGTATTTTTTTAGTTTTTCACTCATCATTTTACTAATGTTTTTAGTTCCATTTTGTTTCAGTTTTATTTTAGTGTTAGTATGTTAAAGTTACCACACTTATTGATGTTATTTAAAAATGTTTAACAGTGTTGATTTTCTCATCTTGATAATATATAATGTATCAAAAACTAACTCGCGGTGAGTATTTTGCTTAGTTCTTGAGTCAGGAAAGACAAAATTGATTACATTCAGTTTTTCCCAGTTGCGTTTTTATTTCAGTTAATGAAAATATCTTAATATATCGTTTTAGTTTTTTTTTTTTTTTTTTACAATAATGGTTTTGTTTGAGATTGTCGCACTATTATTTAAGTGCTTTTGTCATGAATGGCACGATGAACAAAGCAAACTGTGATTGAATGCTTTTCATTTCAGTCAAATGGCTCTACTTTTCTAAATGAGTGTTTCTTGTCCAAAATAAGCTTGTGATGTATACTATAGCCAAAGGTGTGTACATAAAATCAAGTTATTTTCATTTCATAGTGCAGAAATCCCACAATTCTTCTTTAACTAAGCACCTGCAATGTGTTTTCCCTTGCTGATTTTCTTTCTTTTCTGAGAGAACGAGTGAGACAGGGAGATAGGGATTTGGCTAAGGATCTAAGACATCCAGAAGACAGACACGGAGTGAATGCAGCATCTTCGTGATTCAGACAGATGTTTGCCACAGGACGCACTCAAAGGGACTTCCCTTGAGAGCAAAAGAATCTGGAATCCGACCTTCATTTAGCAAAAACAACCTTTCAGTACCCAGTTCTCCAGGTTCCTGAGGAGACTTGTCTACAATAGCCTTTTGGTCATGATTCTCCCGTGATTCTTTGATATCATGTGGCATATTTGAACAGATGGTGTACAGACATCATCAGTGTATCTGTAAGAGCCCCGTCCATTCACACTCTCCTCTCGAGCAGTAATGCCCCCTGCTGTGGCTCACGGTAGGGCTTCAGATCAATCTCTCTCTTTATACTCTTTTTTTCTTCTCTCACCCTCTTTTGCTTCTTCTCATCGTCCTCCTCCTTCTCTCCTGCTGAGTTTCCTTCACCTGTCTCCATGTTTGGCTCTGATCAGCATCTGAATGAGAGAGGATAGGCTAATTACACTGACTGACAGAATGAGACTCCCCGCCAGACTCCATAAAACTAGTGTGTAAGGGTGAGTTTTGTGTAAGGAAAACGAACGGATGAAGGGTTGCTCCTTTTTCGGTAGACATGGACCATGCAAAGGACATCCTGGGACAGGTGAACAGTTGAGGTTATCGTACGGTTTGGATTCTCGTTGTAGATTCTTGCTGCTTGCTTCTTGATGTCTCGGAAGGAGGCGTTCATAAAGCATTTTCGAAACAAGGAATCTGCCATCTATTTATAACTTATGAAGCTCATGATTTTTTACTGATGCTGTGAAAACGTAAGATGTTATTTTGGGTGGGTTTATGGTAATGGTGCTTTCTTGAAATCTCTTTTCAAGCGATTGATTTCGTCTGACCACTCATCCTGATGTTGTCTGAACTTTATATACCCATTAAAAGCAGCTCTGCATGGAAATGCTTCTAGAGATGTAGGTTTGGAGACGGAGTGTGGGAAGCAGCCATCTCTCTGTCTTCTCCTTTCCCTCCCTCCATTTCTCCAGTGTCTCACGGCTCATTGTGATTCATGATTAATGTGCGTGTCATGCTCATCAAGAGCTCAGAAAAGCCTTTCGGTTGTTCATAGTTCCTCGGTTCCTTCTCTTCTCTTCTCTTCTCTTCTCTTCTGTACTCTTCATGTCTTTTATATCTCTTTTTGTCACTCGTTTTTGATTTCTCTTCACTTTTTTGACATCTTCTCTAATCTTTTCTCATTTCTTAGCTTTGCTTTGTTTTCTTCTCTTGGCTTCTCCAGTCTCCTCATGACATCTCACTTAGTCTTGTCTTTGCTCTGCTCTGCCTTTCTCTTCTTTCTATATCTTCTCATCTTTCCTTTGATCACCATCTACATTTCTTTTCAGTCTAACTTTATTTATGCTCTATTTGTGCTTTGTTGGTCCTTAGAGATGGGTTGGCTGAATAACTGCTGGTGTGTATCTGTATATACAGTTAACATATGTGTATGTTCACAATATATACTGTGTAGAACATCAATATTTGAACAAAAAGAAGAGAAGATCTGTCTCATATGATGCAGTGGGCAGTTGTCCACTCTCTGTATTCTGTAACGATTCTTTGATGAATATAATGTTCAAAAGAACAGCAGTTGTTTGAAATAGAAAGCTTTACAATGTTGAAGTCTTATTCACTTTTGATCAATTCGATGCATACTTGCTGAATGAAAGTATTAATTTCTTTTTTTTTTAAATGTCCTGACCCCAAACTGCAATGTTTGAATCAATGTTGCCGTGTCATATATGCTAGGGTGTTACCCATGTTATGGATTTGATTCCCGTGAAAAATGCATACTGGGAAAATGTATTTGAACCTTGTATGCACTGTATGTCACTTTGGATAAAGTTTCTGCCAAATGCATCTTTGTAATGTAATGCACTGGAGAAAGTATTTTGACATTGAATCAATTGCATGCTGCAGCTTTAAGTGAAGTGAATGAAACTTTCAACAGCGCTCGGGCTTTTGTCTAGCTTAAAAGCTTGGTTTTAGATTTTCAATGCTTTTTAGGCTTTTACCATAGTTTAGAAGATTACAGAACAAACAAGTAGACTGACCACTTAAAAAGTTACCATGTGCAATTTTGGCAATTTGAACAATCTTTGTTTCCTCTAAAACATTTTCCTCTTCACCCTATTGTATTTTTTAGGGCTGCACGATAAATCGCATGCGATATTTAATGCGCATCTTGTCAGTAAAGCCGGTTCTGTAATCAGCGGTAATTCTCCATCACCTGCGGGCTTTCACATTGAGCAGGATTAACTACACAGAGCCGTTGTTCACTGACGAGTTGCGCAAAAAATCGCGCGAATATGAACGTGGTTTTGCGCAGCTCGTCAGTGAACAACGGCTCTGTGTAGTTAATCCTGCTCAATGTGAAAGCCCGCAGGTGATGGAGAATTACCGCTGATTACAGAACCGGCTTTACTGATAAGATGCGCGTTAAATATCGCATGCGATTTATCGTGCAGCCCTAGTATTTTTACATGTTTAGTACTCCCTATTGACGAATGACGGTATGTTTAGTTCAAGCATAGGTAATACTAATGGAAAGATGTACAGCCTGATAAATAACATTCATTGTGGCATAAATAATTCATAGATTATTTTTGTGTATATTTTGTATTGCATCGAATGCAGTGGTTTACATTAGAATACTTTTATGAACAAATTTACACAGAAACAGCCAAGAGAATATTGAAAACATGCTTTTTTTACGGTCGTCACCAAGGTGCACAACAGTTTGATATATTGAAAAGATTGTCCTTCAATTTTCCATTTTCATGCGCATTAAAATCAAATATAGCATTTTGTGTAACTGAAGTCTATTGTGAGTAATCCCTAGTGTGACTACTTGCCTACATCAGTACTTTATTATATACTTGTTTTACATATTTCATGGTGATGGCTGCTGTTCTTTTCTGATGCTTTTTGCATGCCTAGAACAAGTATTACAACTAATGCTCTCTTTTTCAAAGGAAAAAAGAGATATATGAACAGAGCTCTGGGGCTTCCCGGGAACTTTGATCCCATGGGACTGCGATTAGAAAAAGAAGCGACTCTCAGTAATATCACTTAGTGTGAAGCTCTTTGGAGACGGATGAAAAAAAATAGGAAGTCTTCGATCTCGAGCACTCCGGAAGGACCCTCGCTGTCTGTTCGCTAAATCTCTTCCACACATCCAAGAATCCTTTCAAAGAAATTTCATACCATCTGAAGTATTCTGAGAATGATAGGAGGTATCTTCTGTATACTTCATCCTAGCAAACTTTTATGCGCTCAGAAGTTTTCGTGGTTTCGCTCCACCTTTTGATGTAACCATCAAACACATTTTGTAATTAAATGACGTCATATTAATAATCACTCTTCCTTGACTGTCCATTAAGAGTTTGTGAGAGTATTTAAGCTGCATCACAGGGGACAACATCAGAAGCGACCGAAATTCAACATAACTTTGTGTTAATTCTACCATCTGAGTCGGCCCTTACAAAACTCTCTCTTATTATATTCAAACCGATGGAAGTACACACACAAAAGCGACACTTCCTAACCTTTTCTAAAATGTCAATGTTACTTAAGGATGTTTTGTTTGTACTAATTAGCCATGACTGTGGCCCTGCATTTGAAATTTGAGCAGTGCTGTAATTACAGTTCTGATTTGTAAATTTATGAACTAGCAGCTGTTTCATTCTTAGTCATGATATTTATGATTGGCTTTACAGACTGCAGTATCTCTCCCTCTCTCTCTGTTTCTAAACCTAGTGAACAGTCTAGCAGCATATTAAATGAAATGGAACTTCATACTGTAAGTGACTCATTTGGAACACTCTGCATATGCAAGGCTATGTGTGTCATTTACAAGAGACTCAACTCATTGACTTTAATACAGACACATCAAGAGAAATTCTGTGATATTCTAAAAGGCATAAATATACACTACGATTTAAAAGTTTGAGGTCTGTAAGATCTTTTCTGATCTTTTTTCGAGGACGCAATAAATTGCAAATATCTTTGCTGTCACTTCTGATCAATGTTACAAAAGATTTATTTTTTAAATAAATGCTGTTCTTGTGAACTTTATTCATCAAATAATTGAGAAAAAGTATCAGACATAAATATTAAGCAGCACAACTGTTTTCAGCTTTCATAATATGAGTTTCTTAAGCACCAAATCAGCATATAATAATAGTTTCTGAAGGATCTTGTGAAACTGGTGAGCTTGGTGAGCATAAGAGACTTCTTTCAAAAACAATTAAAAGTCTCACTGACCCCAGTCTTTTGAATGGTGGTGGGCTGTATATGCCACACAGAATTTTTGGGTAAAATGAATTATAAATGCATTGATTACAGTAGATGGCATTGCTCTTGTTTCTTTTGCCTCTAAGGATACATGCAATGCTTTTTGCCTTAAAATTTGATGAAAGAAGGGGTCATGTTTTAGATTCTTACCTTTCTGAATAGCATTCATGTTGGAAGTGCACCTTAAATTGCTGCCTGTGTACAGTAGGTAGCTCACTGTCTATTTAGAACAGTCTCTTAGTTTTGAATTTTCTATCTCGTATGTGTTTGCTGTTTTGAGAATCAGTGAACATTTGATTATTGGGCCCTGACAGGCTGCTATTGTAATGAAGTATTATGGGACGTCTTTATTTTCCCATCAGCAGTAATCCGGAGCCCAATCACATTAACTCTTTTTTTTTTATTCTGTAATTTTACACCAATCTATTGTCTTGTTTCCACTTTCTATTACCTAAACCTCCATCTCCCACTTCCCTTGCCCGCCCCCTCTCTCTCTCTCTCTGTGTGTGTGTATGTGTGTTATCCAATCACATGTTAGATCCTTTAATCTTGTAATAGGCAGTATGAGAGAATTACAGAAATCCCAGAATGCTACAGTGTAGAGCTGAAGCATTTCAAGATATAGTTCAGCCAAAAATGAAAATTCTGTCATTTACTCACCCACGTCGTTCCATACCTATAAGACTTTCTTTGTGATGAGCATTCATTCCATAAAATGGCATATTATTTCATTTTGTTTTTTGTTCTAGTATGATTATAAAAATAGCATTAAGGGATCTTCCTTAATATTTGTATTTTGACATTTGAAAAGTATGTGTGTGTGTGTGTGTGTGTGTGTGTGTGAGGCTGATCTACATGTGGTATGTGTTATTGTTCAGGCCGTGGGTGAGCTGTATGTTACGCAGGTTTGTCACCCTGCTGAGAACTGCCATTATCGTGATCTCTGTACCAGCAGTCTGTCAAAACTCCCCAAGGTGCACTTCTCTCTCTCTTTCTGTCTGAAATGCATGCTTTGCACCATTTTCCACAGGATTTGCAGAACAGAGGATTGTGCAAAGCTCATATTTTCACTGTAGCTGGTCCAAAAGTGCAGGAAAAAAATCTTAATTTGTGTTCCCAAGATGAACAAAGGTTTTACGAGTTTGGAATGACATGAGGGTGAGTAATTAATGTCATAATTTTCCATTTTGGTTGAACTATCCCTTTAAAAAGAATGTCCCCAATATTGGTATGTACTAGTTTCATCTGCTCTCAAAAATATGTCTGTGCTTTGACACAAACACTCGATTCAATCTAACCATCAGAGCGCGATTCCTTTATCACTTCCAGGTCAGAATGGTTAGCATGTTTGTATTTTGTGTGTGTGTGTTTTGCGACGTAGACCTCTCAGTGTGACAGACAGGTGTGTGTGTGATAAACTCATTGCTCAGAGCCGGTGGCAGTGACATCTTGTTTTGCTCCCGTAGCGTGAGATGTATCTAGCATCTGCCGTTATTGCCGGGGTGGCCCGCCGCTCGTATATCATCTCTGTGGCAACCGACTCGGCCCTGACAGCGGAGGGGGGATTGAGATGATGCGGCCGGCCATTTTGCCGTTTCTGCCGTGTCACACTGTGGATTAAGAGAGCAGATCGGTGCTTTATCAACTCATGCAAATGAGACACATTAAATAGCTGTCAGAGCGCTTGATAGAGGGAGGTTTGGAAAACACACATAAGCTCAATCACTGAAATCATCCTCTCTCGCTCTCTCCTCAAACACACACATATACACACAGCTCAAAAGCCCCTCAGAGAGCCAGTCAGGACTGTGTTATTGTGTCTGAGCCGTGATTGCATTAGGATGTCATGGTCACTTTCATTCTATTCAGTTCTATCAAGAACTAACACTACGTAACAAAAACACCACCACAGAAACAAACACAAAAAACCCAACTGCCAGGTTTCCTTGAAATGCACGACAGCAGATGCTTAAAAATAAAAGGTTTAAACCAAAACAGTTCATACAGTCTGATGCCACAGGCAAGCCATTTTGACTTGCGTCATATTTTTTTGTATAAAGAACATAGTAAAACTGTTTTATTCTCCGGAGAACCATACCAAAAATGAACATTCTACAAGTGTCAAATGCAATTTAATATTTGATTCAATTGTAAATAAAAATGATTCACCAGTTGTCCAGTAATTTTACTGGACACAACAATATAACGTTGTGTAGATCAAATTTTAAGAATGATAGTCAGACTTTCGTTGATTTCATTAATTTCAGCAATTCAAAGCAAACTTTCTAGTAAAGAAAACAACCAAGTGTTTTTTTTTTAAATCTCAATTATGAAAAATTATGATGATTATTATTATTATTATTATTTGTGGTAAAAGTATAATTGTTAAAATTAAGATGTTTTCTTCTTCATCTTCTACTTCTTTGTGTGTGTGGATAAAAAAAATTAATACATTTTTTTTTTTAATTGTTATTATTTATTTATTTTAATTAAATGTATTTACTTTTTATTAATTGTTTTGTTTGTGGGAAAAATTATTTATATGATATTATATTTGACTTAAATGTTCGACAGCTTTAACCTGACTTTTTTGGTCAGGGGCCTTTAGTCCATGTCTTTTAAATTTGGCATAAAATAATACACTTCTTAGCATATATGCATTTTTTTTCCCCCCTGGCTAAATGGACCAAAATAAGGTCTTTAACAAGTCTATATTTTCATTCCAAGAGAAGTGCAAGCTGGATTGTTTTGCTTGTGTGTTCTTAAGTGTGCATTTCTTGTTTTGTGTGTGAGTGTGCATGACTTTAATAAACTTTAATAAACTTCATTTTCTGTCAGGAACAAATGGTCCTAAACCCCCAACCGCAGTTATACGAATCATTCTGCATACAGAAGTGACTTAAACAACGTCCACAAGTCTAAAGTAGCTCTTTCCACCAG
>NW_015539933.1:315027-315884 GCF_001515605.1 Sinocyclocheilus anshuiensis
CACACACACTTTCTCTCTTTCCTTTCATCTGCGGTTCAGTCGGATGACTATTTTTCCCTTTCATCAGACTGCCATCATGTCAAGCACTCCTGAACATCTGTGATGGTGGCTGGATAAAAGCATGTGATGTGCGAGCCAAATGTGCGCGATTGTTAGTGTGCTTGTGTTTGAACGTGTTGCGATTTGTATATTTGCTTGTAAATGTGAATACATTTGTTTGTGAGCGTGCAAAAATAGCATTAGCACACATTACAGTATGGAACTGCATGGTCCAATATGTTTGTGCGTGTTTGTGAATATGGATGTTCACACTCCTACCTGGTGCTCTGTGTGTAGGAGTGTTCATTCTAAAAACAAGCATATCGTGTCCATGAGCACAAAGCTTAAGATGATACAAACAAGACACTGTGCCGTTAATTCTCTTATAGAAAATAATGTGTGTTCTGGAACGAAAAGGAACGGAGGAGGAAGATGGAGAGAGAGCCATTGGAATCCTTTTAATTTCTCAATTATTTCTTCTAGACAGTATTATAGAAATTATAGATTTTTCTGCTACTTATACATACTTATATTTTCCTACTATGATTATGTTAATTTTATACTTTTATTATCAATATTAATATTTCAAAAGAAATATCAGTAATATGTCTGAATATTTTAATAGTAAAATATTAAGATTTCACCAAAACCCATCTTAATTATGTGATGTACAAATCATTTGGTCTTGAATGAATAAGACAGAAAATACAAAAACAAACAAAAAAACATTTTGAAGGAAATCTCTTATTCTCGCCAAGGCTGCATTTATTTGATCAAAAATAAAACAAAAAAGATTATTACATTATAAGATAATTGTT
>NW_015539933.1:316720-317326 GCF_001515605.1 Sinocyclocheilus anshuiensis
TTTTGATCAATTTACTGCATCTCTGCTAATTAGAAGTATGAAAAAAATACTTTGAAAAATATTGACCCCAAACTTAAATTGCTTAAATTAATTCCATATTGATTGAATTGTGAAAAATGGGCATTCCATACTACAATGGAGAGACCTGCATATGAGTTTACTTTCGATGAAGAATGACCTTGGAACATGGCCTACAATCAATTTCTGACCTAGATGTGGAGTCATATACCCAGGGTGTCACTTCTTTTCATCTATTGCTGTTATTTCCATAATTTGTTTTGAATTAACCATTAACCATCATTAAATAATGCTTTAACTTTTGACATGATTTTAGAATAGGTTAAGTAGTTATTAGACTTTTGGTCAACATTATTAACCTAAAGGGAAAGTCATTTTAGTAGTGTAACATTTTGCTGAAAGATTACTAAGGTACAATTTTTTGAAGGAAATAACATGTACTGATGAAATGTTCATAGTAAGACCAGGAGTGTATATTAGGAAAATGTATGTTGACTTTAAGTCTACTGAGCTATGAAAGAAACACTTGAGTGATAAAATTGTCCTCTGGTGTGAGAGAGACAGGGAGAGAATGAGGGGTGCAAGGGC
>NW_015539933.1:317488-318395 GCF_001515605.1 Sinocyclocheilus anshuiensis
AAAAAAAAAAAATGCTGTCATTTTGATCAATTTACTGCATCTCTGCTAATTAGAAGTATGAAAAAAATACTTTGAAAAATATTGACCCCAAACTTAAATTGCTTAAATTAATTCCATATTGATTGAATTGTGAAAAATGGGCATTCCATACTACAATGGAGAGACCTGCATATGAGTTTACTTTCGATGAAGAATGACCTTGGAACATGGCCTACAATCAATTTCTGACCTAGATGTGGAGTCATATACCCAGGGTGTCACTTCTTTTCATCTATTGCTGTTATTTCCATAATTTGTTTTGAATTAACCATTAACCATCATTAAATAATGCTTTAACTTTTGACATGATTTTAGAAAAGGTTAAGTAGTTATTTGACTTTTGGTTCACATTATTAACCTAGGAAAGTCATTTTAGTGATGAAACATTTTGCTGAAAGATTAAGGTACAATTTTTTTTTTTTAAGGAAATAATATGATGATGAAATGTTCATAGTAAGACCAGCAGTGTATATTAGGAAAGTGCATGTTGACTTTAAATCTACTGAGCTATGAAAGAAACACTTGAGTGATAAAATCGTCCTCTGGTTTGAGAGAGACAGTGAGAGAAGGAAGGGTGGCGCGAGGGCTGTGATTTTCTCAGCGTGAGCGGCACACGCAGGCATTTCTCTATTCATTCTAATCAGGATGAATCAGGTATGTTTGCCGGAGGATAACGCACCTGTGCACACACACACACGTAAAGTTTCCCGGGGAAGGATTACAAGTCAACAGAAATCTTTATTATGCTAAAGATTCCAGTCAGGAGAAATCGTTTCCAAAATATCCCATCCAATTACGTCTGTGACAGTTTTATTAGAGAGGGAGAGTCTTAGAGTGTGTGTGTGTGTGTGTGTGTGTGTGTGTGTGT
>NW_015539933.1:318891-345828 GCF_001515605.1 Sinocyclocheilus anshuiensis
ATTAATTTCAAATAATTTTAATCCGATTTTAATTAACTAATTTCCTAATACATAGTACATAGTTTAAATAAAAAAACTTTATTATTATTTAATGGACCTGATATGACTAACAGACTAACAGTCTTTTTCTTTTTGCATATTAAATAGATATGATATGAGCTTTACTCGGGATTCCACAAAATCTGTCTAGTCCAGCTCTTGCTGTGATAGCAAATGCTCACAGATCCTGACTCAACTGTCACAAAGTAAATGTGCCTTTTGTGGATTAACTCAGGTATAATTACCATATAGTGGCTGAAAAATACCCATAAGCACAACTGTGACTATGCACAGTGCCTCCATATTATTGTGCATGCTTCAAATCCTTTTTCCAAACTTTTTTGTCTTATACACAGCCCTATCCACAGGCTATAGGTACTCCCTCATCAACACAAATCAGAAATGTGTTCGTGTTCCTTTTTAAATTAACCTACAATTTGTCATCCCAGGGTTTGCTAAGAGTATTTATATTCAACATTTTTATCACTTCATCCTCCATCATAAGTTTATATTTCTACTGAGATCATTACAGTGAATGTGAGATGCATGGACACATGTGGTGCTGCCTTAGAACAGTCTAAAATAAGGTATTTTCAGAGGCAGCGTAATTAAGTTACCCACCTTTTGGAACAGCCTTTGTGTTGGCAAGCATAATGCTTTGCCTTAAAATGTTGCCTCCATTATCAGCTCACTGGTTTTTGGAACAGCAAACACCTGCATATAATGCCTGATTTAATGTGAAGCCATAGAGCCCAGAGGAGCTGTCAGTGGTCCTGAAAATGCTTGTACTATTGAGTATCTACTGTCTGCTGTCCATGGTGCTGAAATCATCTGCAGGCACCTTCAGCTGCTTTAGGGCAATTTTCACTTTATCTCTCGGTGTCACCGGCTCATATGGTGCTCGTTTGAAAACGTCATCCAACCTGAGAGCACTTTTGAAAGTGATTGACAGGCCAGTTAAAGAAGTGAGTAAGCTTGCTGTCAGGGAGCCCTAGCTGATGTGTCTGATTATAGGAACTCGCAGATAGGTAGCTGTCAGTCGAGCGGATTTGGCCGGTTAGACGTTTTTGCTTCATGTTGAATGAAACCGCGACTTTTCTTCTAGAGCCGACGTATAACTCCTGAATTTTTGTTGCAGGGTCACGTGATGGTCTCTCAGCGATGTCTGGAACGCTGCCTCACTTCCTGCAGGAGCCCGATGATGCATACATTGTCAAAAGCAACCCCATCAAGCTACGTTGCCGTGCGCGGCCCGCCCTCCAGATCTTCTTTAAATGCAATGGGGAATGGGTCCATCAGAACCAACACACTTCTTTGGAGCACACTGAACTAGGAACGGGTAAATATGCATGTGCTGTCCTTCTCTTTAAAGTAATATTTCGCCCCAAAATTAACATTTGCTGAAATTTACTCACCCTCAGGCCATCTAAGATGTAGATGAGTTTGTTTGTTCAGAGGAACTATTGGTGAGCAAAAGATGCATTGCTAAATTTCTCCAAATCTGTTCTGATGAAGAAACAAACTACATCTTGGATGGCCTGAGGGTGAGTAAATTTCCAGTAAATTTTCATTTTTGGGTGAACTATTCCTTTAATGCAACTTCTATCTGTAAAACACAAACATCCAGTAGTGCCTGATGGGAGAGTGGTGTCCAGAATGTCAAATTCTACAGCAGCAGACGTTCGGCTCAACTTCTCGCAGCTTTCATCTTTCAGTTCACTCTCCATCAAACATAGTGTGCTATCTGTAAGAGCTTGAAAGAGACTGATTGTTGCATTTAGTGTTTGCTGGTGCAGATTCTGACAGCTGAAAGGACTGATCTAGTGATGCAACCTAGTGAAATAACAACCCCCCCACCCGCCGTCGGATCAGTACTTGACCCAGGCGTGAATTGCTGCTTTATATTCAAAAACGTTTTAAAAGCAGCCTGGCTCATTTCAGGCTTGTTTTTACCGTTTGTACTTATTTCTTTCATCTTTTTCTGTTATTGATAAAAGGGACAACTGTTAGCAGCTGAAAAATTTACAGATTTTGAATGCTACCTGTATTGAAAGCTTTAAAATAGACTGCTAGTGAGGACGAAATCCTCAAGCTGCTTGTGCCAGATGATAGACCGGAAGTTATTTACTTCCGGTGGAGAGTTTAGAGTATCAATGTGGATATTTCACACTTGATGTGAGGTGCTTCAGTCAATGTTATTGATTAATTGAAAGGACGGTTATGAATGAGGTCAGAAATATACTACTGTTGAAAGGTTTGGGGTGAGTTACTTATTTATTTATATTGAAAGACATTAATACTTTTATTTAAGTAAGTACTGAAATGATCAATAATGACATTAAAGGCATTTATAATGTCACAAAAGATTTCCTTTTTAAATAGATGCTGTTCTTTTGAACTTTCTATTAATCAAAGAATCCTGAAAATATTAAGCAGCTGTTTTCATCTGTTTAAATAGTAATAGTAAGGATATTTTTTCCAGAAATGTGATACCGAAGACTGAAAGATTTGCCATCACATGAACAAATTACATTTGAAACATTCAAATAGAAAACTGTTATTTTAAATTAAATATTTTACAATATTAATGTTTGTACTGTATTTTACTCAAACTTTTAAATGGTAGTGTATGTGGATAGATATTCATTCATACCAGCATAGTCAATAAGCAGAGTAAATGCTGTTAATTTTTTGCTTTATGAGAGATGCAAACAGAATCTGTTCTGAAACCAATTACTGACCTGTATGTGTGAAAGTGTGTTTGCGAACAACTCGAAGTTTGTTACTGTCATTAGGGCACATATTGTGCATTGTCATGTTTGGAGTATTTTGTTGCTACACTTGGGGATTTGGCCTCTGTTCTGTGTTGATAAATTATTATTTGGATGAAAATGTGGTGATAAATTAGATTTCATGATGATCAAGTTTATAATAATTCTCAAAAATCTACCTTATTTGACTTTAATTTAAAAGAAAATACTCTATGTATGTGGGAACTTATAAATCACTTAATTTTCTTCATAGAGCTTGCTGTTGTAATTATGCTACATTTTTGCTGAAACAGGTCTTATGGTGCACTTATAATAAGGACAATCTCCCTGGAGCTACATGGCTTTAAGTGACTTGCCGCAGGCACAGTAGTGCTTATAGATTAGCCCTTGTGGGGCTCAAGCCTACAGCCTTTTGGTTATCATCCTAGATCTTTAACCACTAGTCCACACCACCCCATTGTAAAGTAGAAAGAACCTACTGCTTACAAATCTAAGTAACATCAGCTCACACGCTGAAAGCCTCAAGGCTGATCTCGGATCATCTGCTAAAATAAACAGCCACCTCAAATGTGATGTTGCATGCGCCCAGCTTGCTATCTCAGCTTCCTCTTAGCACACTTACAGAGATCTTCTATCCATGCCCGGCATTGACCATTGAGTCTCAGCGGGTTGTTGGACTGCCTAATCATCTCTGTACATCTGTGAGACTCCGTTGATTAAGACCGGGCTCCCTTAGTCCAGCACAGATACGCACCGATCGCATCTCTCTGTGAAAGAGATGCGGCAAAGCCGATAAATCAAACTCGGAGAGCAGGAGCCGCGGTGTCCTTGGACTGCCTGCGTGCCTGCTTGGATTATTTGTCCTGCTGGGCTGAATGCAGGTTGACGAGGTTGATGCAGACAGACGGTGTCTTACAGACATACATATACACATAAATAATCCAATTCTATCTGCCTGATGTTAGTAAAAACAGCTTTAGTATGTGAATCAGTTGCACCAGCGCTGGACCATGAAACAGTGTTGTTTACTGCACTGTAAATATCACCCAGGGTTTGTTTGTTTGTATCATTTTATGCATTTGTGTTTGGCTCTGATTCCAGAACAAAGAATCGCAGGCATTAATAGAGACGTAAAAGGAAAGCTCCGGCTTTACCGCCTCATGTTTGATGAACGCCATCAGGAAGAGCGGCCAGCTTGCAGGTCTGTTTCAGAATTAGCCAGCTCTGTTTCCTTCCTGTGGCCAAACACACAGTCACAGCAGAGCTGGCTAACAGGACTGGACACCACTGCGATTCTCTGGCATATGAAAAGAATCGCGCACAGACAGGACAGTATAATCACCTCCCAGCAACATTCACAGCTCTGTATGCTACTAATGCAACACTGTTGTATTATAAACATGAGCTTTAAAATCTGGTACTACAATTGCATTTTATATATAGAGATGTCATAGGGATAGGTTTCCCAAAAATTAAAATTCTGTCATCATTTACTAACCCTCATGTCGTCCCAAACCTGTATGACCTGTCTCTTTCTTCTGTGGAACATAAAAAAATGGGGGGTTGCATTGAATTGAAAATGCTATAGTATAAAGGCCCTTTTGGAAGAGTGTTTTCCTAGTGTGATGTCTAAAGAACGTCTGCACGTCAATGGGGGCTCGGGTGTGTGACCTTGCAGACACACCTCAGGCGTTGGTGGTTCACTGTGCGGTCAATGATTCATAATTCAGTTGTGATGAGAGTGCGAGTGTGTGCATCCAGTGCATTATCACACATTTGTGCACCTGTGCTTGATAAAATGTGCTGGTTTGTTTTATAATTATGAGGCTTTTGTGCTGGCGCTTCATGAAAATGTATTTGAAAGGGCTCTGTGAGCTGCAGCGTCTGTCCTGTGAGGTGTCAGTTGCTCGTGTTGCCAGGGGTGATAATCATCATGGCTACAATTGATAGCAAATGACTAGGAATTGTTCACCCAAAAATGAAAATTCTGTCATTACTTACCAGTTGGCTGCTGTATTACAAGTCTGTTAAAGTTGCATGACAGCTTTGTGTATAACAGACCAAAATTATGCCCTTATTCTCTGATAACTTCCCCTCAGTTGAGTTGTCAGCTCAAGAACAGCTACTGGTGGGTTGAAGTTGGCAACCAGATCAGTGAACAAATGATTCCTTTGAATCAGTTCTTTTTAAGGAACCAGTTGATTTGGTTCACAAATCAGACTGAACATCAGCACCAATGGCCTTGTGGGCAGTGTGCCACCATATAGCGCCTTTGCGCTATGGGCGTCCTGAGTTCGAATCCTGGCTCGTGGACCTTTCCGGTCCCACTTCCCTCTCTCTCCCACTTCGCTTCCTGTCATTACTACTGTCCTATCAGAATAAAGGCAAAAACGCCAAAAAATAAATCTTTACAGATCAGACTGAACAATTTGTTCATGAATCAGACTATTGTAGAATTGGAAGTTGAATTGTTCAACTCATTGATTTATTGATTCAGTTACAGCGGTTCTCGAGTTAAATTTTTAATTTTGTGATTATTTACTACACAACTGCTGTTTTTTTCCTGTATGAGTAAGTGAGTTGAACTTGGGTCAATGAATGAATCATTTCATGAATCACTCACTTTTGAGTCAGGTTTTTTTGGTGAACTAGTTGAATCAGGTGAAAAATCAGACTGAACAATCTGTTAATGAATCAGACTGAGTCATTCTCAAATTGGACTAATTCATTCTAGATTCAGAAGTTGAATTGTTTCATTTACTGATTCACTGATCCTGTTACAGTCAGGGATTGTCTTACTATTGGGAGAAGAGAGGGTTTGTATTACTTACTATTGGAGAAAGCGTAGCAGTCAACTTGGATCATGTGTGCCTTAATAACTAATCACATTACAGCCTTGACGTCATTGAATTTCAGTCAGAGTTGTGTGACACTCAGTCGCCATTTACAGATACCATAGGAATGAATGAGAAGTGCCACAAGCTGAATCCCACCTGTCGCAAAAAGTCAGTGACTTCTCTTATAAAGCGCCATTTTTTCAGTGTAACCTCTAAAAATAGTTCAATCTAAAAGTGTTGTTTAGTGTAAAACATGTTGAAGATTAGCAGATAGGATGTCAATTCATTAAATGATAAGCTGTTTCCTCTAAAAAAGCTGTTTATTCAGGGTAGTGAAGTGAAAGGTAGTATGACTGAGTTGAATTTAAAAGAACCGACTCAAAAGAGTGATTCAATTCTTTATGAACCAGTTGCTCCTTTTCACAAATAAGATTGAGTGATTCAGTTGGGTAAACCTTTAATAAAACTCCACATCATTATACCTATTTTAGCTAAGAGCTGAAACTGTGTGTGTGTAGGCCTTGATACCTACAAAAAAAAAAAAGAATGAAATTTTCTTTCAGTGCCTCACCGGCCAAAGCTTAGCCTGTTGCCATGGCTATGGATATGGGCTGGAAGAGAGCAGGAGGGCAGGGCAGTGCAGAGCAACAGTAAGCCAGAGCAGTATAACCCCACTGCTCACTGATCAATACAGATCACATGGCTAAAGCCTCTGATCCTACTACCACAGAGAAAGAAAGATAGACAGACTGAGAGCAAAAAAGAAAAGAGAGATCCCAAAAATTAAAATTCTGTCATCATTTACTAACCCTCATGTCGTCCCAAACCTGTATGACCTGTCTCTTTCTTCTGTGGAACATAAAAAAATGGGGGGTTGCATTGAATTGAAAATGCTATAGTATAAAGGCCCTTTTGGAAGAGTGTTTTCCTAGTGTGATGTCTAAAGAACGTCTGCACGTCAATGGGGGCTCGGGTGTGTGACCTTGCAGACACACCTCAGGCGTTGGTGGTTCACTGTGCGGTCAATGATTCATAATTCAGTTGTGATGAGAGTGCGAGTGTGTGCATCCAGTGCATTATCACACATTTGTGCACCTGTGCTTGATAAAATGTGCTGGTTTGTTTTACAATTATGAGGCTTTTGTGCTGGCGCTTCATGAAAATGTATTTGAAAGGGCTCTGTGAGCTGCAGCGTCTGTCCTGTGAGGTGTCAGTTGCTCGTGTTGCCAGGGGTGATAATCATCATGGCTACAATTGATAGCAAATGACTAGGAATTGTTCACCCAAAAATGAAAATTCTGTCATTACTTACCAGTTGGCTGCTGTATTACAAGTCTGTTAAAGTTGCATGACAGCTTTGTGTATAACAGACCAAAATTATGCCCTTATTCTCTGATAACTTCCCCTCAATTGAGTTGTCAGCTCAAGAACAGCTACTGGTGGGTTGAAGTTGGCAACCAGATCAGTGAACAAATTATTCCTTTGGATCAGTTCTTTTTAAGGAACCAGTTGATTTGGTTCACAAATCAGACTGAACATCAGCACCAATGGCCTTGTGGGCAGTGTGCCACCATATAGCGCCTTTGCGCTATGGGCGTCCTGAGTTCGAATCCTGGCTCGTGGACCTTTCCGGTCCCACTTCCCTCTCTCTCCCACTTCGCTTCCTGTCATTACTACTGTCCTATCAGAATAAAGGCAAAAACGCCAAAAAATAAATCTTTACAGATCAGACTGAACAATTTGTTCATGAATCAGACTATTGTAGAATTGGAAGTTGAATTGTTCAACTCATTGATTTATTGATTCAGTTACAGCGGTTCTCGAGTTAAATTTTTAATTTTGTGATTATTTACTACACAACTGCTGTTTTTTTCCTGTATGAGTAAGTGAGTTGAACTTGGGTCAATGAATGAATCATTTCATGAATCACTCACTTTTGAGTCAGGTTTTTTTGGTGAACTAGTTGAATCAGGTGAAAAATCAGACTGAACAATCTGTTAATGAATCAGACTGAGTCATTCTCAAATTGGACTAATTCATTCTAGATTCAGAAGTTGAATTGTTTCATTTACTGATTCACTGATCCTGTTACAGTCAGGGATTGTCTTACTATTGGGAGAAGAGAGGGTTTGTATTACTTACTATTGGAGAAAGCGTAGCAGTCAACTTGGATCATGTGTGCCTTAATAACTAATCACATTACAGCCTTGACGTCATTGAATTTCAGTCAGAGTTGTGTGACACTCAGTCGCCATTTACAGATACCATAGGAATGAATGAGAAGTGCCACAAGCTGAATCCCACCTGTCGCAAAAAGTCAGTGACTTCTCTTATAAAGCGCCATTTTTTCAGTGTAACCTCTAAAAATAGTTCAATCTAAAAGTGTTGTTTAGTGTAAAACATGTTGAAGATTAGCAGATAGGATGTCAATTCATTAAATGATAAGCTGTTTCCTCTAAAAAAGCTGTTTATTCAGGGTAGTGAAGTGAAAGGTAGTATGACTGAGTTGAATTTAAAAGAACCGACTCAAAAGAGTGATTCAATTCTTTATGAACCAGTTGCTCCTTTTCACAAATAAGATTGAGTGATTCAGTTGGGTAAACCTTTAATAAAACTCCACATCATTATACCTATTTTAGCTAAGAGCTGAAACTGTGTGTGTGTAGGCCTTGATACCTACAAAAAAAAAAAAGAATGACATTTTCTTTTAGACGCCACAGGAAGTGCCTCACCGGCCAAAGCTTAGCCTGTTGCCATGGCTATGGATATGGGCTGGAAGAGAGCAGGAGGGCAGGGCAGTGCAGAGCAACAGTAAGCCAGAGCAGTATAACCCCACTGCTCACTGATCAATACAGATCACATGGCTAAAGCCTCTGATCCTACTACCACAGAGAAAGAAAGATAGACAGACTGAGAGCAAAAAAGAAAAGAGAGAAGAGGAGAGATTTATTAGGAGCGCAATGACGATAGAGATCTGCCAAAGGAGAGATTTAGGGAGTCGAATGGAGGGATGGGCAGAGAAGGATGGAGGGTGAGGGAGAAATGCAAGAAAAAACGGGTGACATTAAAGAGATTTATGGGGAATAGGATGAGAGGATGCAAGAAGTCTAGGAGGAAAAGAGTTAAAGGAGTAATTCGCTCAAAAATGAAACTTGATGTTGCTTCACGTCCTATATGACACACTTTCTTCAGTGAAACACAGAACAAGATGTTTTGAAGAATGTTCACACAGCATATTTTGATTAGTGGTTTTAAAGGTCATAAAAACCTTTTCAGAGCTTAAAAGTATTCTAAAAAGAGCAGCGCAAATCTGCTTTTGCGTTCCATCTAAAAAAGAAAGCTGAATAGGTTTGGATCGACATCAGGGTGAGTAAATGATATCAGAATTAAAATTTTTTGGGTGAACAGTCTCTTTAAAAGGTCACTGTATGGTGAATATCCAGTGGGCTGATGGGTAAACAGGAGATAGATAAGAGAAGACACTTGGAAGGCAACTACAGAAGGAGGGAAACAGGGACACAGCAAGAGATGGAGGGTGAGATGGTCCTCACCTGCTGTTTGGCGACTGCAAGAGGGATCGACGTCCAGCATTCTGCATTAAGATCACAGCTAGCCTGCTGTGCTATATCATCTACCGCCAACAGAGAAAGACTGACACAAGACAAGATGCATTGAGATCCAGGAAGGACAAAGAAGCTGGAGAAAAACAGAGGAGAGGGAGTTTGAAAGAGATGTAGGAAGGGAAAAGAAGATGCATGCCCTTACGAATCCTCAGGGCTGAATGAGCTATACATGAACGTGCGAACAACAGCAAAATAAGCTGTAGCTGCAATCCAGAATTATGAACAGTAACTGTTTAGATTTATCACAGACTTGTTAACAAAAGGCTTTGATTCAGGATTAGCAGTTGCACTCAAGTGTCAGTAGTGTCAATCAAGACACTACCTAACGTGCTCAGACTGTCTAAAAGGGCTTTTAGCACTTTTTTAGTGTTACGTCACTCCAGTGTTATGATTATAGTGAACAAAATGATCACAGTTTATAAATATTATAACGGTATTGTTAAAATGTGCTGGGAATGTTCAAAAAGTACTGATACACACATTGTAATAATTTCACCAAGCCTTATATAGAAAACCAACAAATAAAATTAGCAGCACTTACTGTTTTCATGAACATTCAATAATAACATTAACATGAACAAAAAATGTTGGTTGGGTCACTCCCAACATAACATGTTCACATAGTTTTCGCATAATTTTAGACCACATATGTGGTTGTCAGTTCACTTCTTAGTGCTTAATCCTGGTTTATACACACATAGTTAGGTAATGTACGTGAGTAACAACTGCATTCTACATCCGAAATAACTCTTGAAAAAATCTGCATTTGCAGAAATTCTATGCAGTGTGTACAAAACCAAACTAAACAGCTAGTCATCAACAACATATTTAAACTAGTCTTTTCTGTATGTGCAGTGCAAGAAATCACAGGGTATGTTTTGACTCATTAGTGTTGCCATATCTTGCTAGAAAAAGAAGAACCCCATAATAAAATATAGAAACCTAACTGGATCACTTTATGAGCTGAGCACAAACAACAAGCCCAAAGACGTTTACTAAGTGTCGCATATAATAAGTGGACATGGCAACACTTCTAAACTTAAACAAAAAAGCCCAAGTTCTATCTATGAATGGGGAAATCCTGAAATCTCAAAAACTTGCTGAACTTGCAATTAGTTTACATATTTCAAATCAGCAACAAAATTGGAAATGAACACACCCATACTTTGTCACAAAACTATAATTTAGGGGATTCACTTATGTATTTAAATGCGGTTGTCACTCCTGAAACTTTACAGTGTGTACGTGACCTTAGAAAATTATTAAAAAAAAATAATAAAACGGCTAAAATTTAAAACAAATCACGCTAATCAAATATGATTTTAAGGATAATTAAAATGGGGAAATCCTGAAATCTCAAAAACTTGCTGAAGTTGCAATTAATTTACATATTTCAAATCAGCAACAAAATTGGAAATGAACACACCCATACTTTGTCACAAAACTATAATTTAGGGGATTCACTTGTGTATTTAAATGAGGTTGTCACTCCTGAAACTTTACAGTGTGTACGTGACCTTAGAAAATTATTTAAAAAAAATAATAAAACGGCTAAAATTTAAAACAAATCACGCTAATCAAATATGATTTTAAGGATAATTAAAATATAAAGCTGCACTAACTGTTAGTAATTTTATCTTGGTTTATTGTCAAACTGGTAACCGTTTCATCCCTAGTCACGTCACACAAATACGGCTGTTATGCAATTTGAAACACTTTCCCAGATGTGGCACTGATAAACATCATTCGTCCATGCTGTCATCTGTGGTTTTTAATCCCTGAAGTGGCCCTATAAACTCACATACACACTGTGTGTCCACAGGATCAGAAAGCTCACAGGGATGGCACAGACCTCCGACTGCTTAAAGAGCTCAAAGCCAACAGTCGGACAATATTCACACACGCAAACACACAGCTGCAGCCCAACGGCTGCCAGCACTAGGAGAGGGATCAGATCTGTTGGTCTCTGCCAAGCCCTGGGAGAGCGAGGACACTTTGGACGTGGCATCACTGGACGTGCAGATCCAGACGCTGAGACATTGTTACTGTTGTGAGACGCCGATTTGGTTCTCCAAATCTCTCCCAGAACTCTCCACTGCCACTCAGCAGCAAGCCACAAGCCAGATCCCAGCACCGACACACACACATACACACACACACAGCAGTCTCCAAATGCTGGAACAGGAAAAGAAAGGAAAAGAGGGATGAGGACCATGGGCGAGCAAAGCCGCCACTGATTCTCTCGGAGACTAGGGGCCCTCCAACTCTGAAGCTGGCGTGAAAAGTACAGCAGGGATGAAGACGAGAGCCTGCTTGGAAAGCAGAGAAGGAATACATGAATGTGTTGGCACCAGGAATTAGAGGATGAAGAAAAGAGGGGAAAATGAGGAAGTGGATTTTTTCTTTCTTGGATGGAAGCTTGGATCTTTTCAAGGTCAACCACAGTATAATAGTAGTAGCGTAATTTTATAGATCTATCTATAGTATATTACATATAGTGTGTGTGTGTATATATATATGTGTGTGTGTGTGTGTGTGTGTGTGTGTATATCAACAAAATGGCCAACATGAAGGCATGAAGATTTCACCCTCTCAACATACCCGTCTCTCTGTCTCTGTTCAATTTGTTCTGTCTGTCATGTGGTAAAGGCATTTGCTATTGCTGCAAGGCGACAGCAGATATACAATCTCTCAAATAAACACACACATACATATACACACACACACACACTCTATACTATATGTACTATACTATATATATATATATATATATATTTAGAATATTTTATCTTTTATTTATAATTTATTCCTTTTATTAATTTACTTTTGATGATTAAAACATTTAATTTTCATTTTTTATTTTTATTTTGCAGTTTACATATGAATTAGATGTTTTTCATCTCCATTTAATTAACAACAAATGTTTTTCAGCATTTTGGTATAACAATTATAACTTCTAATTACTATACATGAACCAAACTTTACATATTACTTTACTTATGTTATGAAACTACAGAATTTATGTAATATTTACTTCTTGATTTAATTCTCAAAAATCTATGTAACTTTCAGCAGTATTTTAATGAAAAAATTATTTCAGACTATAATACAACATATGCATAAAAACTTGTGCTTCAATATTCATTTTTTTACAGAAACGAATATGTAATAATCCTGAATGTGTGTACGTAATATATATATAATATGTAACAACATAGTTGAGCCGAAAACAACTCTCTTGCTATCATAATTTCCAGAGAACATTGAACATTGAGAGCACTGCAATGTTTACATTGCGTAAGCCTGACTGCTTGTCAAACATAATGTTTTTAATATTGCATGAACTAATCAAATAAGACGTTCCCAGCGATGCATGTAATCACGAGAAGCAGAATTCCACTTAGAACCAGCACAGGATGCGAAAGAGCTCCGTTCCTGATGGATGCTCAGACATTTCAGCAGTTCATAGTTGGCACAGGGCTTGGCGCAAGTTCAGGAATACAAGATGTCTGTGTGTTTACATGCACAATACTAAAAGAATAACCAAAACTCTCACAAGAAGCCAAGTGTGCATCAGAGCCACTCCAGAGACTAATACAACAGGGTTTTGGAAGCGCCATAGATGTGTATCTGGGCTTCGTAGTTAATCCATGGCCTTAAGGTCTTTGGCAGCCATGACAGGATGTCACATTTGGTTGGTTTTTGGGAGATTTTCTTCTATCTACTCTAATGGATGCATCAGAAACAATGGGTTTACTATCACATATGCCAGGGTCTATGTGCTTCCTGTAAGGCCACACACAACACTGGCATCAACTCCAGCGCTCTCCATATGCCACACATTCATAATCGTTAGTCATGCTTTACTGTTTTCTACTTTCCTTTGTCTGTACACACACACTCTGTCTCTGTCCGGGGCCTGAAATGATGATTTATATGGTTTATTTAAAGTCAACGGTGCCTCCAGTGAAACAGTTTCCTCGGTGGCAGCACTTTGTCCGAGCAATCACACACTCAAGCTTCTTGTCGTTTAGTTCCAAACTTGTCTTGGGCGTCTCGATTCCTCCGAGTATCTGTGGACGAGCGCTGGAAGGTTCCAGTTTCTTGGCTGCATCCCCGGGGGTGGAATTGGAGGCGACAGAATCTGTATCTGAGGTGGTGTGTACATATCTTCTTGCCAATAGCAATGAATTGAGAAAATGTACCAGCCATAAATATTTCTTACAGGCTATGATTCTGTATTTTATCTGTATATCTCTTTTTATATTTCATTTTATCTCTATATATCTGTCTCTTCGGATAAAAAACAAAAACAAAGAATAAATACCTGTTTTCTATTTTAATATATTATAAAATATAACTATACAGAAATCTGTGTAGTTAAAAGTACTAAAAGAAGTATTCACATGACATTTACAGCTTGAAGTGATTGGCTCAAAGCATCCTGACAGCAGAACCGAGAGAACATGAGCAAAGATGGTTGAGTATTGCCAAGCAACTGCCATTGAGATAAATGGGAATGAACAGGCATTATTCTCCTGGTATTAAAGACCTCCCTGATCTCTACAGGTTATTTTGCCAAGTCACTTAGAGGTCTCATTTCCAGCATGTATAACCCTGAATGCAGCTAAACAAGTATTTTCATTTCATATTATCCACAGGAGCCTTCATTGCAGGCCATATATTCAGCACCGTCACATTATTCTGTGAATATACAGCTCTCCATCGCAACATTCAGCAGGGGAATTGTATTGGGCTGGTATGTAGAGCTGGTATGCTTTACTGAGGGTGTCTTTTCTCTTCCTTTTGGCACAGGAAGCTCAGTTTCTGTTCTGTCAGTTTTGTTCTGTTCCCCACAGGCCTGTTTGAAAGATAATCATTCAGATTTAAAGGATTATATATGCTTAGAGTCCTGACCTGACTCAGTCTCCCTTTATTTAGCAATACCCTTTTCATTTCAAATCCTCTCCGTCTCTCTCTCTCCGTCTCTCTGCTTATATCTCACAGCCAAGCGTGCTTCTCGGACTGAGCAATTTTGAATTGATTTTCCATTGCTTACCTTAATATCATTAAAGATGAGTCTCATTTTCTCTCAGCAGAGCAAATACACCCACAGAGACCCGCACGGAGGCTCGCATTAACGCTGCCGTCTGCGACAGAGTTTCATAGTCGTAATTCTCCCTCAGCTAACCCTTAACATAATTGTGTCTCTAATTCACAGTGCGGTTTCATTTAAAACTGTTTTCACCTTTGTAACCATTAACTTGCTCTCATATTTCGGGTCTCTCTTTTGGCTCGACACTCACCGTTGCCCTGGCTCGTATATTTTGGTTGCGTTTTGCAAAGCTTTCTGGGCATTGGCTGTGAGAAGAGCGTAATCCACCACCTCAAACACCGCCTGCATAATTTAATGTTTGCTCGGCACGACAACAGTACTAAAATTAGGCTTATGACAGGAAGAATACATTATATACAGCAGCCTGGGAAGAGAGCAGCATGGTTGGAGAGGAGCCTGGGAATGCTTTTAAAAACTCCCTCATATTCTCTATAGGAAGATGTGCATTATTCTTTCATAATTCCCATAATCCTGCTTTCTGACTCATACCATTTGCACTATTTAATCTGTTACTACCTGGTCGTGGTTCTTGCAAGAACCACAAGGGTTTGGTAAGTTCATTAAACACAAACTAGGCCCAAATGGTCTTATGCAATATTGGAATTAGAAGCAAATGAACATTAGAGCGTTACGATAGATTTGTGGTAAAAGCAGCGCTGTTTATTTGGAGCACCAGCCCTCTGAGGGAATATGGCTTAACTGGCTTTTAATTTTAGTGTCTGCTATTTGTTTAACTCCATTTAAAGCTACTTTTAAACTTTTCATGCAGTAAGCTTTTTGTAGCTTAGAGTTCAATTATATTTAAATGTATACTATTTGATGATTTATTTTTATGAATCATCAGATCCGTATGTACTGTAAAAGGGACAAAAACATTGGGAATCTCAATTAGAGTGACATTAAATGTGCATAGAAAAATGTAGACAATGCACAGATAAAGCTAGAAAATCATTTAGTCAAAAATAGGGGTGAACAACAGTTTAACTAAATATTTTGCTTCAAAAATGTCTCACAGAGCCTTGAATCAGTGAATCGTAAGAGAGAGAGAAATGTTTAGAACGCTTTTGATTATTCAGTTCACTGTGCAAACATTGTGATATAAAAACATTTAAATAGGTTACACTGCTGCTTTTGGAAGCAGTAGCTCATTACTGGAAATGCTGCATTGTTTTTGGAACAGATGAGCTGCTGCAAAATGCAGTTAAGTCTATAGCATAGCTACCTTTAGTTAGTACTGATTTGCAAAGACTGTAGCCCTTATAAAATGTAGATCGTGTCTCTTTTTTTTTTTTGGTCTTAGCCCTTCCATTTTTCCTTTTCATGCAGGGCTGAAGATCCGTGAAGTGATGATAAATGTGTCCAGACAGCAGGTGGAGGACTTCCACGGACCGGAGGACTACTGGTGTCTGTGTGTGGCCTGGAGTCATCTGGGCACCTCCAAGAGTCGCAAAGCCACCGTCCGTATTGCATGTCAGTATAATCATAACCTGCTTTCTCATAAATAACTTTCCACTTTTGAATTCTTAGTTTACACACACACACACACACACACACATATATATATATATATATATATATATATATAATTTTAATATTTATACGAAATAGCTAGGTTTTACAACAGCACCAAATGGAATTGCAAAAATACTGGAAATTACTTTTTAAATAGGTTTCGCAAACTCTTGTGCTACTGCAAACATAATTAGATAAAGCCAGAATTATTTTATTATTATTTATATACAATTATGGTAATGAAAACAGACAAAGTTGGCACACCTAGGCTCCAAAAAAAAAAAAGTAATAACAGACCATCACACAGCTGACGTTTTGAGGACGCAGGCTCTTCATCAGGCAATATAATTATGGTATTAATTAACATTTTGAATTAGCTTTTTTATTTCAAATTTTCATTGGAATTGTAATTTTAGAAATATTTTTATTTAGTTTTAATTTGTATTAAACTTTACATTTCTAATTATTTCAATTACCTTTTTTTTTTTCAAATTAACATTCTTTTTTCAAATTAATGTTTTTTATTTTCTTTTTCTTTTTAGTTACACTAGATCGTACCACCCTTAAAAATGCCATTATTTGAACCCTATTAGCTCATGACATTAGTTGAACTATAAGAGAATTTGACTGTAGAAGCCATTTTATGCTAATGCCAGTAGTGAGATGCTAAAATAGTTTGCGTTAACATTTATGTATGGCGTATCAGTTTAGGCCTTACTTTTAGTTGTACTGGGAGGAAGAATATGTTAATACTGAATCACATTGGAATCATCGTTCAAATTGTTTTTAACAAAAAATATCTACTTGATTTTGCTAGTAATGTAGAAGCTACATGCTACCAGTGTCCTTTGTGTTTCCATATAGACCTACGGAAGAACTTTGAACAGGAACCGCAGGGGATGGAGGTGCCGATCAATGGCATGATCGTTCTCCACTGCCGCCCACCCGAGGGAGTGCCTGCAGCTGAGGTGAGTGGGTCACAGCTCCCTCTACCTGTCTGGATGTGTGAGTGTTCAATCTATTGAATGTTTGTGTCTTGCCTTATAGGCATTTGATGAGCGTGCTTTCCCCGTGAATTAGGGATGAGTGGAGCTGTATTTACGAGCGAGTACCGGTGTGTGCATTATCATTACCGTAGTCGGGGTTCTGGAACGGTGATATATTCAAAAGTGCATTTGCATGCTCAGCGCAGGATCTGCAGTGCATATACATGTGTCTGTTGATTTTTTTCTGTTTTTTTTTTTAGCAAGCACCTTCTCATTACATTAACTTAGGGGATGTTTGTGTCTCTTTTAAGAACTTTCTCCTTTCCATCTATATTTTTTCCTTATATACAGTATGTCCTGAATAATATGTGTTTTCCGAAACAAGAACTGCCCCATGCTGCTCAGATCCAGCAAGAGATAAAAGATTTAGCTCAAATGGACAATTTGTGTTACCTCGTCTTCCACTTGCTGGTTCACTTGCAAGGCCTTTTCTTTTATATGCATGAAAGCCAGATCAGAGATGAACACAGACTTTGAATAATGCAGAGCAAATCCCATCCTAACCCTCTGAACTGCTGTCTACTGTCCTAAGAAAACTCATTCTCCTGGGAACAGGGTTGCAGTGTGAAGCAGCAGTTGGGTTATCTATCTATCCATCCATCCATAACTTTGGAATCTGCATTCTAGTTTGCAGCAAGAAGTGATACTGAATTCTGTGAGTGTCAAAGGAATGTTCTGAGAAACCGCTCTCAGGTTCATCTCAGTGACTCCAAGTGTATAATATCGAACCTCCTACAGAGTTTTGTGACAGGCTTAGGAGGATATCCATGTGCTTAGTGGAAATCAAACTGGCAATTGCTTCTCATAAACCCAGTGTCATATTATTATCATCCCCCACATTCTAGTGAGATGATAAGTGATACCGCTGCGTCTGCCTCTCTGAGTCTGCTGACAGATTCCTTGTTTTTTTGTTTTGTTTTTTGTCACTCTGTGTTTTTTGTAGTAGTTTCAGAACAAGCAATACTTAAACTAGGCCACCGCATTTCAACATCAGCTTTAAAAAAACAAAAACATATCAACTCGTGCCATCTGTCATGTTGGAAACGGATTCAAAATGGCTGTGTGGTGAGCTGCCATCTGTGATCTGGAGGGAAGCAGCCTGCACCATCACTACTGCTAATCAATAGTTACCAAAGCCAACATGGTGCTGCTGCTGAAAAGGATAGTCAGGCTTAGGCGATGTTTGAGACGGAGCCAAGATCCGGGTCCAGAGGTCTCTGTGCCAGAAGGGTTTGTCGCTGGAGATTACAGGTTGGCAGCTGAACGCTCCCTCTGTAATCATTGCTGCTCAAAGTCTAAAGGTCAAGCCGAAGAACTCTGCCACCGGTAGACATATGAGCCAAGATGGCTCCCCCGTTGGCTGGCTGATACCATCTTTGGACGGGACACAAGTCTGGCTGAGACTGGAAATTGATCAAGGGCTCGGAGAGCGTTGGCAGGTCACGGCTGACACGCCACCTCTGCGCTTCACGCGGGTTAATTATTTTGCTCTCGATTCTGGCAGTGAAACGTGAAAACTTGATTAAATCGCTTGTATTTGAGTTTTTTTCTTTTTTCTAAAGACATTTGCGAAAGGTCACAAGCTCGTAACAATTTTGTCATTGTTTATTCTGGCATATGTCATCCTTGTCCTTTGTTTGTTCCCCGCTTGAATGGAAACCTGTTTAGAAAATATCATTTCCCTGGAGCTATAAGATCATCCCTGTCGAATAATGAACGTAACATAATTAAAACAATTACACCAACAAGGAAATGAAAGTGCGATATTAACTGTCAAAGTAAAGTTCATACAGATTACTCACAGCTAAGATGGGAGAAAAAAAGGCTCTCAATAACTTTGAGAGACCCGACCGATCATTAAGCCCATATTAACTTCACAATCCTCATCCAGCGACGCAATTAATCATTCAGTCTGATCAAGCTAAGTCATTTAAAGTGCTTAAAATGTAATTATTCAGAAATAAACATGGCACGGCCTGCGTTGTCAAGAGTAGAATGAGAAGGAAGGACACGTCCGGCCCGTTCTATCCTCACATCCGAAATAGTGCAGTTGGATTTGGAAAGTTCATTTCTTTAATGCGATTCGGTGAAAGTCACCGTAGCGTTTGTAAGGGGCCGTGGACTTGATTGAAGCAAAGTGATGCAAAGGGACATTAATGAAACTGGAACTTAATTGAGTAGGATGGAGCAAACCCGGACTAGACCTCCTTTTGTAATTGCCTTCTTGTCACTTTCACTTTCCGACTAAATGAATGTAAATCTAAAGGGTGATTTTTGCCCAGAATGACGATGTTATGAGGTGTTGTATCCGTTTCAGGGCTAATTGGATTGACCTGTTAGGGACATGCCAGATTCAGTGTTGAGAATGAGCCTGTTTTTTGGACGTAGCCACCCGGAAAGATTGTCCGTGTTGTTGGCTTCTGGAACATCTCAACATAACAACATGATTAACTGTAGTATGTAACTCCTTAATGGCGGCAGTGAGGGTTTTTTTCACACTTTTTAAAAAATGTGTCTGTCAAAGTTTTTTCTTGACAAAAATGTAGTCAATATCAACATGTTAATACATTTTAGTCTATTTGGAATGAAATTATTTGTAGTTTCAACCAAAAAAACATTTTAGATGTTAAAATGTAATCATTTAAACAAGTATTTAACATGTAAATGATTGTAGCATATGAGTTTACTGATGTATTAGCGATTTTTTAGAAGTTACTGTGTTGTGAGTTTAGACACTTTTTAAAGATATCTTAGAATGTTCTGACTAGTATGTAACTTAGTTAAAATTGATCTATGCATTCACATCATGGTTTTTTTTGTTGTTGTTTTGTGTGTGTGTGTGTGTGTGTGTGTGTGGATATTGCTAAATTATGTGTGGGTGTTTCTTCAGTTTTGGGCACTTTTATATGTTGCAGTTGTTTTTAATCAAAACTAGTAAATTTAATTAAAAAAAAAATAAGGATCAGCTGTCTTGCCATGCATATATTTCACCATACCTTCATCATTTATTTAACTACTTGTCAAAAAATGATGTATAGGTTTTGTTTTACGCTATTTATTTTTACACTACTTTTAAACAATTTCTTCTGTGGAACACAAAAGAAGATATTTTAAACAATGTTTCAACTGTTTTTGACCACATGATAAAAGGTAATGGGGTCCAAAACAACACTTGATCTTTTTGACATTCATTGCAAAATAAAAGATTTTTTTTCTGTGTTTCACAGAAAAAAAAATCATAATCATACAAAGTCATACAGGTTTGAACAACATGAGGGTGAGTAAATGATGGTAAAATTTCATTTCATTTATTTCATCTTTTCAAAATCTGAAAATCTATAATAATAATATGAATTATTACATGTTTAAAAATATGATCAGAAAAGAGAAATAATCATAAACCATTTGAATATGTATTGTTGGAAAAATTGTTTTTATTTATTTTTTAATTTTTTTGCAAAAACATTTTGTTTCCAAGGAGACAACCATCTAGATGAGAAATATGGAATGTGTGATGTAAATAAACACAAGGTAAATATCATATTTGCATCATGCGTCATTTACAGTGTATCTCAATTAGGCAATCAGTGTAAAATTATTTATTTATTTATTTATTTTTTCTTTTTTATTTAATGTATGTAGGATAGATAAAATAGCTATGAATATAGCCCTAGCAAGACAATGGAGATGGCCATTTTATTTCAAATATATTATACAGTATATATATATATATATATTATATTTATATTCAAATATATGAACTGTATTTTCCATCATGGTTTTTCCACCACAGAATGTTACTAAACATAGTACATCATTTAAGATGTGCTGGAATTGGAATTGTAAGAATTCTCAGACTAATTAAACTAAAAAGAACTTGAAGAGAGTTTATTTTCTGAAAGTACACAAGGTTAAAAGTGTCCATAAATGAAGAAGCTCCCATGCAGTATATAGGATGTATACTGTATATGAGTGAGCTAATTAAAACTTTAGTGAACCAACCAGTGTTCACTGATTAGTTGACCAGTTTACAGCTCAAGCAGAATATTTGACAGTTTCTTTTTTTTTCTATGAATTTCTCAAACTATTAACCTCCATCTTTAGAATGTGATCTCAGATTATATCTTTAAGGTTCGCAGGCAGTCCCGATGCCCTATGGGCTCTCGGAGCTGTCGTGTCCTTGGAAATTCCCGCAGGCCTGTATAAACAATGTAATGCTGGTCTGTGCCTTCAAAGGATATTTGGAAAGGGGTTCAATTAGCGTGACATCAGAGGTTATCTGTATTGTCCTTTGAGGGTCTTAGTTGGTGGGCGTGGCGTTGTGGAGGTCCGCATTCATGGGCCTTTAATTGGAACAAATGTGCTAATTAAGCAAATTCATTTCCTCTGTTCCCTGGCCGGAGGCTTATCACACCCATTTGAATATGTCCCTCAGTGTTCATCTCCTCTCTCATCTCTCCATCTCCCTCCAACCCAACGTTTCCCCCCCAGAGGCCCACAGCAGACCCAGAAACAGCCTGAGATTTGAATACAAAACACACACACACTCGTACAGAACAAGAGGGAATTTCTCCCCAACAGACTCTTAGAAGGGAGATGGAGGCATTGATAGAGGAAAAGCTTTAGATTAGGTCTCAGATAGGGAAATAATTAGAATGAAAAAGAAAGAGTTTAGATAAGTAATATGGATCCTCATGAGAGGGTTTTTGGAGGTAAAATACAGGCTTTTTTGGTGTATTTGATCTGGGAACACAGGGTTAAATGAACTTGAGTCTGTGAGGTAGTTTAAAAAGATATGTAAATTAATATTAATACTTAGTAAACCAATAAATGATTGAATTAGGTTTTATCATTTAAGGGTTAACAGTTTTTATTTTATTTTTTTGCTGATAATTATGCTCCTGTACACAGATGATCTCCTACTGATATCTTATAATAGTCTTAATAATTAACTGCTCAGTATAATCTTTCCATTCACTAACTCAACACTTGTCAGTCTAGTAAACAAAAGGAGCAAATCATGCAGTGCCATCTACAGACTATGAACAATAAAACACATTTCTAATTTAATGAAAAGCCCCTGTCCAATTTCTAACTTCATTTTATATATGACCTTGATGTTTTTCAGTCTTTAGCTTGTTTTGAGGTTGTTCAATAACTTCATATTTTAGCTTGATTTTAAAAAGTCTCTTTTTACCCGTTGCATTATTCACAGTTTTTTTTCTCCATATTGCAGACACATTTATAATGGAAACAAATCATTCTGATTTGTCAGTTTACCAATTAAATGGGTATGAAACTCTCAATAAACGGTAGAATTTATCTTTATACTTTTATAATTTACAATTTTTTCATAGTTTAAAAAAATAATACATTTTATGTAATAAATGTAATACATTTTATAATGTATGAAATTATTTAAATGTGCCAATGTAATAGATGAACTTTAACCAAATTTTCAAATACTGTATCAAAAACTGTATAAACATTTATCAAACATATAAATTATCTATCTGCACAACAATTTAGGGTAATGAAGTATTTGCTATTTTTAGTAGGTATATGCATTTTTCATGAGCTGAACTCAAAGATCTAAGACTTTTTCTATGTACACAAAAGGCCTATTTCTCTCAAATATTGTTCACAAATATGTCTAAATCTGTGTTAGTGAGCACTTCTCCTTTGCCGAGATAATCCATCCACCTCACAGGTGTGGCATATCAAAATGCTAATTAGACAGCATGATTATTGCACAGGTGTGCCTTAGGCTGGCCACAATAAAAGGCCACTCTAAAATGTGCAGTTTTATCACACAGCACAATGCCACAGATGTCGCAAGTTTTCAGGGAGCGTGCAATTGGCATGCTGACTGCAGGAATGTCCACCAGAGCTGTTGCCCGTGAATTGAATGTTAATTTCTCTACCATAAGCCGTCTCCAAAGGCGTTTCAGAGAATTTGGCAGTACATCCAACCGGCCTCACAACTGCAGACCACGTGTAACCACACCAGCCCAGTACCTCCACATCCAGCATCTTCACCTCCAAGATCGGTGACTGCATCTGTTCTCTCTTTTTCTCTCTCTCTCTCCTTCTCTTGCCTTTCCCTCCATTCTGTGTTTACGATTGGACCACAAAAGCTAATCCAGTTATGTTGCTTCTTTGACTTCATAATGCTTATTCGCTCTAGTTGAAAAACATCACAGATCTATTAGTAACAGAAGTATATACTGTATATATATATATCTATATCTGTATATATATATATATATATATATATATACAGATATAGATATATATATATACAGTATATACTTCTGTTACTAATAGATCTGTGATGTTTTTCAACTAGAGCGAATAAGCATTATGAAGTCAAAGAAGCAACATAACTGGATTAGCTTTTGTGGTCCAATCGTAAACACAGAATGGAGGGAAAGGCAAGAGAAGGAGAGAGAGAGAGAAAAAGAGAGAACAGATGCAGTCACCGCTGTTCTGGGAGCTCTGGACTGGAACGGAGAAAAGAGTGAAATTAAAAGCATATGATGAAAGAGTTCTCTCCGGCCATCACGAAGATGAGAAAGAGAGAGAGAAATCTCTCACACATGACAATCTGATGGGTGATATATTGATTTTCCTCCCTTCATTATTCTTTAAGGCCTTAGAGAGAGAGTCGAGCAATTTTGCTTGCCCCACGTGTGTGTTTGCTGCCGTGGTGTTCGAGCGCAGAGGGCGAGAACTTTACACATAAACAGAGATTCCCAAGGGGCATGCTGTGTTTTTAATCTGCAAACACGCAGTGACATAAATCAACCCACATCCCCGTGCCCTGACGACTGCCGCCGCCTCTCTGGACCGACTTAGAACTAGCGGCTGTTGGCAAACGATTGCAATTTACACGATCAGCCATGCGAGGAGGGCGCGTCGTCACGCCATTGCTACGTTTGTAAATCCTAATGAATCAGACCGTCAAATATCAGAGCTGAATAAATAACACTCGGCTGGACTTGACCTTGCAGTCGCCTCAAACTGGCATGAGGTCTTTGGATGAGCTGTGACCCGATCAAGGTTGATGGGTTTGAACTTGACCTAAAAAAAAAGCAAGCGTCTGCTGCGGAACATACTTTTTTTGTGCTGTCAGTCTGTGATAGGTCACACAGAGGTCATTTTGAAATTCTTGCTGTTGCATTGATATGGCTGGTGTCTTATTTGACAATGTATCTTGGATTTAATTGGCTGAGCTGATGTGGGGGCGATGTTTGCTTCAGATAGGCTGTCAGGAACTGTCTCATGCTGGTTGAGAAGTTCGAGAAAAGGTTGGCAAAAAAACATTAACTCAAACTCTATAGCCTCCTTGTGAAAAATGTAGATTGGTTCCAGGAGAGGGGGCTGCTTTTTGCTTGTGGCCTCGCAGTTGCATTGCTTCTCTGCTGGTTGGATTGACAGTAAACTTTCATTAAAAGGTCTGGATTTACTCACGAAGGCTGGTTTTAAGCTGTCAAATCTGCCTGTTTTTTTCTAGGTTGAGTGGTTGAAGAATGAAGAGCTGGTGAGCTCTCTTGAAGACATCAATATCGACACTCGAGCCGACCACAACTTGATTATCAATGAAGCAAGGCTGTCTGACTCTGGAAACTACACCTGCCTGGCCAGCAACATTGTTGCTAGAAGACGTAGCGCCACAGCAACAGTCATAGTGTTTGGTATGGAAACATGTTTTGAATATCATTATCATTAAAATAGGTTTTGGTTAATTAACCAAAATTTTGGTTTGCTATTTAGTACACTTTACTCTAAACGGTTTTTTTCTGTGACTCTTTCTTCAGTTTACATGAATCATCCACAGCTGATTTTATTCATTAAGGAATAAAACAAGTGACTATCTTTATAGATGAGTCACTAAATCATTCACAACCAGTTTGTACAGAAACACTGATTTATTCAGGAACAAAACAAGTGGCTGTCTTTATAAGCAAGTGATCAAATTATTTACTAAAACACTTTGTTTTAAAAACACTGATTGAATCATTCAGTGACTTACTCATAAAAACTCAGTTAGGATTTTGGTTTGCTATTTAGTACACTTTACTCTAAACGGTTTTTTTCTGTGACTCTTTCTTCAGTTTACATTAATCATCCACAGCTGATTTTATTCATTAAGGAATAAAACAAGTGACTATCTTTATAGATGAGTCACTAAATCATTCACAACCAGTTTGTACAGAAACACTGATTTATTCAGGAACAAAACAAGTGGCTGTCTTTATAAGCAAGTGATCAAATTATTTACTAAAACACTTTGTTTTAAAAACACTGATTGAATCATTCAGTGACTTACTCATAAAAACTCAGTATTGTTTCTGAATGAATCAGTGTTTTGAATTAATCATTTGAATGAATGAATGATCATGAATCAACTCAGTGTGAATCATACAGTCCGGTCACTTGTTGCCACCTATGTCACAGTGTAACCTAAAACACTAATTCAGAAACAAAATAAGTCTTTATGAATGAGTCATTAAATCATTCACAACTGTTTTGTTTAAAAACAATGATTAATTTAGGAACAAAACAAGTGACTCTTTATGATCGAGTCCTCAAATCATTCACTCAAATGATGTTTTAAAAATACTCACCCATAAAGGAAGTCACTTGTATTGTTCCTGAATGAATCAGCATTTTTGAATGAATCTTTTAAATGAATGAATCACTTACTCGTAACCAGCTACTGATGTAACGATTTAAACTGTAAAAAGAGTGGCTGAAAAAATCCCCAATGCACAGGCTGACAGTCTGTCCAGAATGTGCAAACACAAACAAGCAGAATTACAAATAACAGTGACAAAAATGCCAGTGATGATGGACATTGGAATAAGCAAATTTATGAATGGGGTATGAGAGCTACAGATTCCTTAAATGCTAGGGAAGGAAACAAGCGTTATCTCATCCTTTTGAGTGCAAGTGCCAGAAAAGTTGCATTGAAACATCTGGATCTCACAAGAGTTACTGCAGATCACAATATGTGAAAGTTTGGCATGCTGCAGAATGGCGCCGCCCATCCATTTAGTCACCTCCACCGACCTTCACTCGGAACAGTTTACAAAAAACGATCACCTATAAATCACCATCCCGCCACGACCCGTGACACAGCATCCTCGTTTTTCAAATTCCCAATAATTCATCAAGCGAGACGTAATGTAGAAATACACCGTTTCATCATTTCTCCAGACCTGTGTCTGCGTGAGGCCATCACTTAGACGCCTGGTATGGGTTCGATTATCTATTTTTGTCAACACATATAATGAGTTAATGATTCTAACGCTCCCTATGTGGCCAGCATTGCCACGGTTCAGGCTCCATTAGCCTAATTGACATGGTCTCCTAGTGTTTTATCCTCAATATTTTGATGGTAAGGTAATATGGCGCACTCTCTCTCCCTCTGCATGGCTTCTGAGAGTCAGTCACAGATGAAGGCTAAAGCTGGCAGTTTCAGAGGCTTGATTTAAACACACTGAAAAGCTTTGACATCAGCTGTCAGAAGCAGGCAGTGCTGACTGAGCGCTAGCGGACTGATCCGCAATTAACGTTTAGTGGCTACTGTAGCATCTACAATTTAACATGACTCCCAGCTAGGGTTGGGAACCGATCTGTTTTTTTAAAAGAACCGGAACCGTGAGCAATTTCTACGTTTCGGTTCCGAAAACGGTTCTGGTGCGACACGTGACCAAGCGCTGTGAGCAGCCTTGCGCCGGCTTTTCCCGTAAAGGATGTCACAAGGATGTTGCCGCCCTGCTTCTTTAATTACTGAGAACATTGTTTCCCATGACGCGCACTCCACAGACGCGCCGCGTCTTTAAAGGGGTCATATGATGCGATTTAAATTTTTCCTTTCTCTTTGGAGTGTTACAAGCTCTTGGTGCATAAAGAAGATCTGTAAAGTTGCAAAGACTAAATCTCAAATCCAAAGAGATATTCTTTATAAAAGTTAAGAGTCAACCA
>NW_015539933.1:346768-347000 GCF_001515605.1 Sinocyclocheilus anshuiensis
CGTCATGCCTAGAGCTGATCTGTGCTGGTCGCTGAGGAAATACATCAACTTCGTGCTGTCGATCGCTGGATCGGCTTTCACCATGGACGAAGCGGAGTCCAGCACATGTGGTTGCCGCAAGCCCGCCGGACGCTCTTTCGCCGAATCCGCCGGCCGCGCCTTTCTCAAGACCGCCTGCCTCTACTCACTCAAGCCGGCCTCCGCATACTCTAGGCCGCCGCTCACTCAAGGC
>NW_015539933.1:347044-363483 GCF_001515605.1 Sinocyclocheilus anshuiensis
TCGACGCGTTTCAGAAAGACGGGGCATAGAGGAGAAACAATAATGTACAGTGTGTGGAAAATAATGAGTTTTTTTTTTTACCTTAAACCACATAAATACATTTCATTACACCAAATACACAAAATAATGTTCTTTTTAGCAGCATCATATGACCCCTTTAACTGCCGAACACATCGTTTTCCACGACTGTACACACACTCGCGTCTTTGATAAATGTGCTCGTCGTTTTGTCTGACTGTACATGTACTGGCAGCACGCAGCTCCTGCCGCCACTAAATTACATTATATTTGTCCCATATTGTCATTAATATACATACTGACTTCAACTTGGACCACTAAATAAATAGACTGCTATTGTTATGTAAGTATGAGGGTTAGATTATTTAGTGTACAGGTCATTTCAAGAGTGATAAACAAAGTGATAGAAAATATTTTCATGCATTTTAAATGTTTAAAAATGTGGAAACCACTCATTGCATCACACCATCTCCTGACTGCATTATTATTTGTAAAATATGGGCTTAATGCAGTGTGTGTATACATGGTTATAAGTATAATATTTCATTAATTTAGGGAAATGAACAAGTGTCTTAGCCCTCAAGGGACTATTTGGCCAACCAGCTTATTCCTGCTTGAAAAGCAAAATGTTATTGATTGGGTAAAAAACATCAACTTTGAAGCACATGCATTACTCAACATTACTTACTACCTTCCAGCAACACTACATTCAATTAAGGTAAAATAGTAAAAAAAAATAATAGTTCATTTAAATGGAACCGGAATCGAAACCAGAATCGTTAGGCAAAACTGGAACCGGAATCGGAAAATTTCGAACGATACCCAGCCCTACTCCCAGCAGTCCCTTGGGCTCAGCAGCCACAAGAAAATTCATTTGTGTGCTTTTATTAAAGAAACAAATGCATTGTTTGTTGGTTATGATAATGTTCATAGAGCAGCGTTAACGAGACGATGCACTGGTTAAGAGAAGGGAAATTAGCTAGTCTTATATTTGCCGTTTGGAGGTAGTGAGTTGTACCCCCAATTGAGCACAATTTCTGAAATTAATTAACAGAATATGATATCTTTTAGCAGTAGTTCAAAACAGAACCCTTTTATTATAATGAAACTGCCACTACTGGTTATTTTCAAATGTATCTGTCCTTCATATGTCCGCTTCATGTATTCATGTTTTTCTCATTAAGTCCTCAGCGTGGCTGTTAGTATGTTTATGTAGTCTTGGGCAATATGGAATGGCATCTAATGTAATATCTGTATAATCCAGTTTCATGTACCAATTAAATGTTATTAGTCAAGTTAATTGCATGGAGTGTTTCATAGAGCTGTGTGTGCTGTTAAAATCCTGTTGCATGTAAGTACTCATAGATTGCAGAGACGTCTGTGAAATTGCACACATCTGGAAAGTATTGATTCCATTTTGAGTTTATTATTTGTGTGTAAACATTTCATAAACATTAAAAGAGCCAATTCACTCACAAGAGGTAATCATTGGCTTGTGAGCAGTAAGAGTGAGAGAGATTAGTATTATGCCTATTTATTTAATTTAGAGATTTTGAAGTCCTCTTGCAGAAATTCTTTTTTTTTTTTTTTTTGGTTCCAGAGCTTGCTTTAATGTAGTTGCATGGGAAGCGAAACTCTCCAGATTGAACCATGTGGTGTGGATAAACAGTGCCTTCTAGTAGGCCATACAGTAATGATGATTAAAGCTAATGTTAATCCACACTTTTTTCTCTCTGTTTCAGTGAATGGAGGGTGGTCATCCTGGACGGACTGGTCAGAGTGTAATGTCCGCTGTGGGAGAGGAATTCAGAAGCGGACACGGACCTGCACTAACCCCGCTCCGCTTAATGGAGGAGCTTTCTGTGAAGGAATGTCTGTTCAGAAGAGCACCTGCACCTCTCCGTGCCCAGGTTAAAGACACAGAACAGTTAACCTGTGAGATGTGAGCTTGCAGTCTGAGCTGAATGTGATGAGACAGCAAGGTCTGGGTGTCTCAAAAACAAATCTGTTATCCTTAAATATATATGTCTTGATGAGTCTAGTCTGATTTGTGAAAAATATTAGAGCCTTATGAGCCGGTTCTTTTGTTACTGGTTTGAATTGGTCTGCCAACTCGATAATTTGCTGAATCATTACTGAACTTACTCACTGAATTATGAATCATTACTTTCAGCCATATCTTATTAGGGTGTAAAATATTTAAGGCATTGTTATACATATGCTACATCCAAATGTTTGGGGTTGGTATGTTTTTATGGAAAATGTTTTTATAAAAATTTATAAATATATATTTTTGAAAGTCTCTTATGCTCATCAAGATAAAAAATACATTAAAACAGTAATATTGTAAAATAGTATTACAATTTTACATAGCTGTTTTCTTTTTTAATATATTTTAAAATGTGATTTATTCCTGTGATGGCAGAGCTGAATTTTCAGCATCATTACTCAAGTCTTCAGTGTCACTTCCTTCAAAAATCATTCTAATATTCTTTAATGAAGAGAAAGTCCAGTAGAATAGCATTATTTTAAATCAAAACCTTTTGTAACATTATGATACTCAATACTGAAAACAGTTGTGCCGCTTAATATTTTTTGTAGAAACCGTGATACATTTTTTCACGATTCTTTAATGAAGAGAAAGTCCAGTAGAATAGCATTATTTGAAATCAAAACCTTTTGTAACATTATTTATTAATATTAAATATCTTTGACACTTTTGTTCAATTTAATGCATCCTTGCTGAATAAAAGTATTACTTTCTTTAAAAAATAAAAATAAAATCAATCTCACTGGCCCTCAACGTTTGAACAGGAATTTTCATACCTGTAGATTGATTGCTTTGTTCCGAACAGGGATTAAAATTATTACAGTGTTGCTTTTTATTCTTGGTGCGGTTTGCTTTCACACGGCAATGTTTCTAAATGGACCAAATTTGTTAATACAAGTCACGCGCGAGTAAACTCTTTATTTTCCAGGATTCCACTTAGCTGTCACAGCTGTCATCTGTCAGCATGGAACGACAACAGCTTCGCGGGCTTATTGTTGTTTTTGTTTTTTTTGTAGATGTCGTTATATTAATCACTTTGAGCAGGAGTCCAGGATTCATCGGGAATACAATTTTAAAATGCACATACTAGGAAGAAGAGCAATAAGACGGCATTATAAAATGAAAAAGTGCGCTTTGATTTTGAATGGCGAAGACGTGCTCACCCACATACATTCACATGGTTCATTTTGAAGTATTAGCAAAACAACAAAGCTAATGCTTTTCACGGAACTTACGTAAGTACCCATTATACATTGTGATATAGCCTGATTCGTTGGTCCGTTAGATCGGATTGCTTTCTCACTACAACCGAACCGCTCCAGAGTTCGTTCAGGCAATCTCGGACCGATTGTTTTGGTGCGGATCCGAGCGCGATTGCCGTGTTCACATATGCCCAAACGAACCGAGCTAAGGGGGAAAAATACATTAAAACAGTAATATTGTAAAATAGTATTACAATTTTACATAGCTGTTTTCTTTTTTAATATATTTTAAAATGTGATTTATTCCTGTGATGGCAGAGCTGAATTTTCAGCATCATTACTCAAGTCTTCAGTGTCACTTCCTTCAAAAATCATTCTAATATTCTTTAATGAAGAGAAAGTCCAGTAGAATAGCATTATTTTAAATCAAAACCTTTTGTAACATTATGATACTCAATACTGAAAACAGTTGTGCCGCTTAATATTTTTTGTAGAAACCGTGATACATTTTTTCACGATTCTTTAATGAAGAGAAAGTCCAGTAGAATAGCATTATTTGAAATCAAAACCTTTTGTAACATTATTTATTAATATTAAATATCTTTGACACTTTTGTTCAATTTAATGCATCCTTGCTGAATAAAAGTATTACTTTCTTTAAAAAATAAAAATAAAATCAATCTCACTGGCCCTCAACGTTTGAACAGGAATTTTCATACCTGTAGATTGATTGCTTTGTTCCGAACAGGGATTAAAATTATTACAGTGTTGCTTTTTATTCTTGGTGCGGTTTGCTTTCACACGGCAATGTTTCTAAATGGACCAAATTTGTTAATACAAGTCACGCGTGAGTAAACTCTTTATTTTCCGGGATTCCACTTAGCTGTCACAGCTGTCATCTGTCAGCATGGAACGACAACAGCTTCGCGGGCTTATTGTTGTTTTTGTTTTTTTTGTAGATGTCGTTATATTAATCACTTTGAGCAGGAGTCCAGGATTCATCGGGAATACAATTTTAAAATGCACATACTAGGAAGAAGAGCAATAAGACGGCATTATAAAATGAAAAAGTGCGCTTTGATTTTGAATGGCGAAGACGTGCTCACCCACATACATTCACATGGTTCATTTTGAAGTATTAGCAAAACAACAAAGCTAATGCTTTTCACGGAACTTACGTAAGTACCCATTATACATTGTGATATAGCCTGATTCGTTGGTCCGTTAGATCGGATTGCTTTCTCACTACAACCGAACCGCTCCAGAGTTCGTTCAGGCAATCTCGGACCGATTGTTTTGGTGCGGATCCGAGCGCGATTGCCGTGTTCACATATGTCCAAACGAACCGAGCTAAGGGGGGAAACGCGCCAGGTTCCCGAAACAACGGGCCAGGTGTGAAAGCACCCTGAATATTTGTACTTTTACTAAGGAAAAAAAATTAATAAGCGAGTCCTTACTTTTTTTATTTATACATTTTGAAAAGTGATATATTACTTCTTATCACGATAGCAATACTTTTTTTTTTTTTTTTTGGTTTTTAAATCGATAGCAATACTTTTTTTTTTTTTTTTTGGCTTTTCAATTCTAGCCCAAATTAACATGCACTCATCAATACTGTTACATATTGTTACGGTAGCTCTTCTGGAAATTTGTCTGCATTAAATGTGCTCTTTTCTCTGTTGCTCTTTGTTCTTGAAAACCCAGAAGTGCATTTTGCCATCAGATTCAACAGTCCAAGGCTGGTCAGTCAGGTGGTGTGAATATGCCTCACTACTATGCCTTGTTAATTAAACATGCTTTCTGAACAAATTGATGGCTAATCCATCTGTCTGAGAGCCTGCATATAAAGCAGGAATGTAAAAGTATGTGCTGCATTTGAATTGACCTCAGTGGCATAAGTCTCTGGAGTTTTACAGTTGATATGTATCTGCGTTCTGTTAATGTGGCACTGTCATTCTCACAGATTTCCTGTTTACTGTCTAAAGCGCAATACAATGCTCTTCATAGCAAGCAAGAGAGATGGAGCGAGACAGATAAATAGGGATGAAAGGAATTCAGAAAGACAGACAACTGAAAGAGAGCATGTGTATGTGACAGAGATTTGACAGTAAGAGAATTCAGGATTACGAAATTCCACAAGTCGACGTTTAGGGAATTAAGACAGACATATGAAAGGAGAAAGACTGAGGGGCAGAAAGAGAAACCTGATGGAGCGAAAGAGAGGAGCAAAAAAAAATAGTTATCAGTCGCGGGGTTCTCGGGTGCTCTTACACTGGCTAAATTTATGGTTTCATTGGAAGTACCAATCACATGGTAACCACTAGTCATGTTGAAGGAAAAGTTATCTGAGGAGGGCACCAGTCACTCTGCAACCAAAAAAACGTAATCTCGCTCTCCAGCCCAGCTCAATCCCAGTACCCCACTCAACAGAGACACACAACCACACGGCATTTGCATTTAGATTAGCCGCAGAGGAAACACCAGCAGCCCATGGAGTCGTTAGGGTAAAGGGGAAAGCCTGATGGAACAAGACAAAAGTAAATTGTCTTTTGCTTTTGTCAGAGACAAAACTTGCGAGGGAAAATCCTGAAATTATAGGAACACATCCTGCAGAAAGAGGAATGAAATGAGTGACCATTCTAAGAGAGCGTTTATATCAGATACACAAGATTGATCTGAGAGGAAGTATGAATTCCAATTTTTAAGTTGCAAACTCTGCATAATAAACTTTTTATGTGTTCTAATGAAAACGTGTGTCTTTGTGTGTGGCAGTGGATGGTGGCTGGGCCGAGTGGACTATGTGGTCTGTGTGTAGTTCTGAATGTGAGAGGCAGCGCACTAGAGAGTGTACAGACCCCGAGCCAAAACATGGAGGAAGACTGTGTGATGGAGCCGCCCTGGACACAGACAACTGCACCGGAGACCTCTGTATTCAAGGTGGGTAATAGTCACCATATCATTACTGCTGTCATCATCATTATTACTATCACATCCATCATTGGCATCACTATTATCATCACCAGGATGTATGCCAATCAGAACTGAATTGAGAATGCATTTTAAATCTTGAATTTAGTTTAAATTTGAAATTTGATGGTGGAGTTGTAATTCAAAGTAGAATTAAACTGAACTGAAATTCAGAGAAATTCATGATAAGTAATGCAATAAGTGTCATTCCTTTTGTTTCATTGGTATTTTTACAAGACCATACAAGGTGCATTCATTAAAAAATATGAAATTACAGACTGTCTCATATAAACACATTCAAAACTCTCCCGCCCAAAAAACATTTGAATATGAAACCAAGAGAAAAAAATAAATAAAAAAATGGATGAATAAATAAATAGAATGTGTCGTTCGTAACCAGAAAAAGGTGTCCAACTTACAGACAAATTTGAAATAGCGACAATAGAAATTTGTATTATTATAAACATAAATATTGTTTGTATATTAAACAATATAAGTTTTAATAATAAGTTAAATAAATTAATAATAGCTTTTATATAGTGTATTTTTTTATTTTTTTTTCTATACACTTTTAATTTTTTTATTTTTAACTTCCTTTGGGGTGTTGCTAATTTCCAGTCTACACAATCATGGGGAAGACTGCTGACTTGACAGATGTCCAGAAGACAGTCATTGACACCCTCCACAAGGAGGGTAAGCCACAAAAGTTAATTGCTAAAGAAATTGTCATCATCATCATCATCATCATTGCACTGCTGTCCTCACTATCATCATTACCACCGGGCTAAACTAGATTGAAATAATTAAAACAGCTAAATAGAAAAAAAATTGTTTTGTTTTTTTCATTTTGACTTACAGTGTCAATGATAAAACCTATGGATGGTGTAATTCTTTCTACTTTACATGACGCTGTGTGTGGTTGTAAAATGTATAAAGAGGCTCAATATGCTCTTGATTTTCTGTTATACAGCTCATCCAGCTTCCTCTGTGCAACACAGACACAGAGCAGTAAAATCTCACTTTTGTTTGGATCAGTAGAGACAAGTGCTCTGTGGAAGGCTGTCAGCACCCGAATGAAACCAGTCAGTCAAGCCCTCAGATGAGCAGCACTTGACAGGCCGTTTTGTAATTCCTTGGGAGAGACAGAAATCTTCTGTTTTAATCCTCCTCGCTCATCATCCTGACAGTTCTTTAATCAATCTTTCCTGCCTCCATCCCCTGAGGGAGGAGGGTGTACACCTCGCCATCCTCTGCAGATGAGTCTAAAGCCCAGCGGTGATAGACATCCCTATCAGAGACCAATTTCCTACACGTAATGCGGACACACACAACCACACACACTAATGCGTCCGTAACGTTCTTTTCTGTGTGAGAGTGGTAATTTTGTGTAAAAGATTTGACAGCGATTCCAGATTACATGCCTGTCATTGACCGTCATACATATGTAGATCTGTGTTTAGACAGCTTGATTCAGTGCTGTCTTTTATTTACCTCCTACATAATTCTCAAAAATCATTTTTTGAAAGAGCGAGGAGGAAGGTTTCTTCTAGCGTAACTTTGATCAGCTCATGCATCGTCACACCAAATGGGCTTTTTTATATCTCCAATGGATTCTTGCAACTTCCAAATATGCCTTAGAGCAATGTTTGCGCATGAGCATCTGAAAGTTGCAGTGTTTGTGCATCTCACAGTATGTTATACATGTCTTTTTGCAGACAGGAAGCTGCTCCATGATGTGAAGGTTCCGCAAGGTGAGTCACTGCTGCTTCACCTTTCATCTGTGTTTCTTTTCTTTTTTGCTTAGATTTTTTTTTTTACTTCAGTTTTATCATTTCATTTACATGCATTGGATTACTTTTGAATATGCTCACAGGCATATGAAGCATGATGTAATAACGCCGCATTGCATCACAATCATCCATCTTCATATGATCGTTCTGTTCACAGTGTCTGTGTAATTAACCCCTTTTACTGTTATCATCATTCTGAGTCACGCTCGACAAACAACCTTATTGCAACCTTTACATAAGCTCGTTTCCACACTGACATTGTTCAACATTGGGTTGATGCCCTGACAATTAGGTTTCCAGTGAATCATCATCCAGGACGCCATTTGAAACAACCTGGAAAACCAATTAAGTCGATGACATTTTAAAGACAGCTTTCAGAGTGCTGACTCAATGACTGAAACGGTGCCACATTAACTTGAAAATGATGCACAGCAAAGATTAAACATCTTTGACAGGTTTTACTTGAGGAATGTCAGTGTCCCCATCATGATTATAACATAGTCAAACATAACTCAGAAAACGTATCATTTTACTATTTGTTTATTTATTCAAAAGTTTGGGGTCAGTAAGATTCATTAAATGTTTTCAAAAGAAGTCTCTTATTGTATATATGGAAGTCTGTTTCTGCCACAGATAAAAAAAATAAAAAAACATATTTGTGACTTCTAATAATTGTGATCTCACAATTCTTGCAAATCTGAGAATAAAATCATAATCACAAGATATAAACTCAGAATTTTAACTCTTTCCTCACAATTCTTTTGTTTGTCACAGAATAAAAAATAAAAAAGTAATCTCAGAATTATTTTTGCGAGAATTGCAAGAAAAAAGTAAGAACTAAAAGTCAGAATTGTGAGATTAAAAGTTGCGATATATATTTAGATAGATAGATAGATAGATAGATTTCTTTAAAAAATAAGATATATAATAAATAGTGTGTGTGCATTTTGAAGCCCCGCCCACACTTCCTGTTTCACCGTAAAAAAGAAAACACACAAAAAAAAAACTTTTTGTGTGTGTTATCTGAACTCCAATCTGAAGTCACAAAGAAGTGGAGTTCCAGAGAAAGGGAACGAGGGGGTTACCCACCAAAGGAGAAGGAAAACAAAAAGAAACGCAGCAAAATGAGCAAATATCTAAACCCGAGTGCAAAAGAGATTCATTAGCCTGCCAAACTTTTCCAGAGCTCCCAATTAACCTACTCGGTTTGCTGTTAGTGCAGCTCCACATGTTTCTGGCTATAGTGTTTTCATAGCCGCAGGCTTTGTCTGATGTTCCCTACCTGTCTGGCTTTTGAATGCTCAGAAACGACATGCTAGCTTTTCTTTGTTCTGTCTGTTGTTCAGAGTGTCCTGGTTGAATTGTTTGTGTGAAGGAGTCGGCAGATAGGGCCTAATCACTATAGATGAGATAATATAATGAGCTGTGTTGTCACGAAATCCCTGTGGAAGGTTCGCGGTTTTTGCTTTGCCAGATTCCCTGCGTGTGTTCGTGTTGAGAGTCAGGTGTGCGGTTGAGGGCTGATTGTAATCGCCCATCGCTTGAGAACTTTCATTAGTGCTGGAGGTGTCTGGGAAAGTGGGAGCATTAGAGAGACTAAGAGAGAAAGCGAGACTTCTGTGATGAAGGTGTTTTATGGTTATGTAATTTATTTGTGGCTGTGTTGCATCTGTATACATCAAAATGAGATCCCTGAGCTTTTTGATGGAAATTTGAGCGAATAAATAAATACCTTTATATAATGATTTTCGAAAGAACCACAGTCATTGCTTAGTCATTGTGTATTTCTCTTCAAATGTGTTTTCTCTTTTCCTAGCTGATATGGAGAGCAGTAATGATGTAGCGCTGTACTCTGGTCTGGCTGCGGGTTTAGTTACCGTGGTCGTGCTGGTCATCGCTGTAACGCTGTACAGGCGGAACCAGAGCGAGTATGGCGTTGATGTCATCGACTCGTCCGCGCTGACTGGAGGATTTCAGTCCTTCAGCTTCAAAAGTGCCAGGCAAGGTGAGCAAAAACAACAACTTCAAATTGATCCAAGTGCATGTATGACTCATGCCATAATTACAGTGTTTGCAAGGCAGAACTGTGAAAAAAATGTGAAAAACAAATGCAATTTCTTTCTACTTTTTATTTTCCCTACAGTTTCCTATAGTTAATTCAGCTTGAGCAGTTTAACCTGCAAACTCCATTCAAATGTTAAAGATGTTTTGAATTAAGTTTTTAATGCAGTTTGTTTCTTGTTCTAAGTTTCACTATATACTTTTCAGCTTAAAACTAAAAAAAAGAAAAAAGACGGGATACAATTTTCTTTTTACACAGTTTTGCTTGTAAGCTTATCTTGTTCTATTTTTTATTTTTTTTTTAGTTTTGTTTTTATTTTATATTTCACCCAGCTGGTTCTAATGATGGAAAGATTGTTGTTGCATTTGTCCTGATAGTTTATTTTGATCCCCAGTTGTCTCCATTTATCAAAATGAACTACAGAGACAAATGCAAGTTTCAGTTCCACCATAATTTATCATTTTGAGAAATGTCTTTGTCTCAGTTTGAGTTTTAAACTATTAGACCTGACACAAATGTTGGTAGCAGGATTGCAGTTAGTGCTAATTTAAATCTAAAAACTATGTAATATAAAATTATAACAAGAAAGAAATTTATTTTCTAAGAAATGTAAAATGAATAGGTGGTTAGCACATAGTTAGCACTTAGTTATTGGATTGGTCACACTTTTTAAGGTCCAATTCTCACCATTAGCAAACTATTAACTACGACTTTTACCTTAATAAACTCCTAATTTGCTGCGTATTATTAGTTAGTAAGGTAGTTGTTAAGTTTTGGTATTGGATAGGATTAGAGATGTAGAATATGGTCATGCAGAATATGTGCTTTATAAGAACTAATAAACAGCCAATATGTTAATAAAAGGCATGCTAGTAAGAAACTAGTTAATAGTGAGAATTGGTTCCTATACTAAAGTACCACTGGATGTCCTACGGTTGACAATCAACATTTTTCAAGAGTAATATAATTAAGTAATATAATTCAAAACTAATTATACTTAATGAAAAAAAAAATGTAAAAGCCTTTTGCTCCCTGTTTACCTGGGTAAGAAAAACATATCTTACCAAAAATATATATTTTTTTCCCTCTCTGAACTTCATGTAGAACATTCCCTCACTTCACTCTGTTTCTTGTCTCTTTGCGTCTCTGCTCTAAACCAGAGCTAGAGGGTGTTAGTTGATTTACTTTCCATGTCTCTCTTCTCCTCTCCTTTGGCCCATCTGACGCCCCCAGAAAAACAGATTGATGTTGATGGAGGGGTGCAGAGAGCGGAGCACTAGTTCTCTCTTGCTTTTCTGTTCAGTAATAGGGCCTGTTCACTGTGCTATCACTCTCCTCGGCCCACTAAACACCACCACCACTACAGACACGCAAACACACACGCGTATCACCAGATGTCTCGACAGGAAGTTTCAAAGGGCTAAACACAGCGTGGTGATAGATGCCACAGTGTACCCGTCAAATGCTTAAAGACATCAATGAAATAATGGATGGATAAATGGATAAAAGAATAGACTTGATCCAAAAAGTGAAGGAAGATACATTATAAACCATATCAGTCAGACTGAATAATAATTAGGCCACATAACATTAGTAGTCATAACTGATTTGATGAAAAGCAATAATGATTGATAGATGGATGAACGGATAGTTGGATTTAATGAATTGAAATGTGCTAGTGGATGCAGTTCACTTTAAATACATTTGCCTAGAGATCTGATCACTATGGAAATCTTGACTCATTCGCTGATGCATTTACGACTCCACAGAACTGTTGAAATATCGTTGCAATAACCGTGTTGCCTAGGCGACAGATTTTTGACAGCGCTGCCGATACACGTACAGCAGAGAACGATTTTGACAGACGCTCGTATCAAGCAAGACAACTGTTGTCATGGAGATCGGAACCTTTAGCCTTGCGTGACAACTTTCACACGTTTAGATTTTGAATAGATCTGCCGAAGGAGAGGTTTCAAGTGTGAGCTGCAGTCTTTCCTCCTGGGCCTCCGTTCAATCTGAGAAAGAGAAAATGAGTCCCTCACACACCTCTTTTCGGCACCTCTCTTAGGGAAGTGCTCTCGTTCAGCCATCGCTTTTTTTGATGAATAAAACAGATTGAGGGGTGTCTGTGTGAGTGTGATGCGTTTTCGTGATCTGTCAAAACTCTCAGCTGAGCTCGTAATGAAACAAGTGGGATCACTTCGCACTGCTGGAACAGCTGCTTCTAATAATCGAAAGATTGTTGTTGCATTTGTCTTGATAGTTCATTTTGATAACTGGAGACATTTGGTTCCATCATAATTTATCATTTCAAGAAATGTTTTTGTCTCAATTTTATGCTAAGAGTTTTATAAGGGCTACACATCAGGGTTTGGCTGGTTACCATGAATTACTTAGAACCTCCTGGTAGATGCCGCCCACCATCTGGGAAGCATCTGTCTCCATTGACTGCTATTAAAAAAATATATAGTATCTTGAATTATAGTGTGTGAGCATATATATATATATATACACACACACACACACACATATATATTTGGAGATCAAAATTAGAGAACAATCTATAAATACTTTATTTTTTTTCTGAAATATTGTTAAGGAATATCAGCTGTAGGTAAACCATTGTCCTACTAACATGTTTGACAAAATATCCAAGGCATTTCAACAAAAACCTTTATTTTGTAGAAAACACTGTGATCAAAATTTGAGAACAGTAACCACTGTGGCACGAAAGAAGATTACAACTAAAATTTTGGAGGGTTACAGCTGTCAGAAATTAGTAGGAAGTGTAAAGGCCCTTGCTTTGAATGACTTCAGCACATCTGTGGCCGCAGGACATCAGTAGTCTCTCACACTACTCTGGTGTGATCTTGGTCCACTCTTCTTCCAGTCTCTTCCATAGTTTGGTAACTGTAGTGGGTTTCTTAGCCATAACTTTGTCACCAAGGATTTTCCAGAGATTTTCAGTCAGGTTTAGATCAGGACTCTGGCCCGGCCATTTCATTATTTCAATGTTCTTAGCTTCAGGGAACTGCTTGATCTGTTTTGCAGTGTGATGGGAGTATTGTCTTGCATGAAAGTTGCAGGATGATTGGGAGATGCTTGGAGGGAAGGAACTGCATGGTGCTGAAGGAGGTTCTGATAAACATTTGCATTCACTCTTCCATTTAAGGCCCAACTCCTGCTGCAGGAAACTCTTCACCCCAAACACTTTCTTCTCCACCTTTCACTAACGTCTTTACACACTTGGAGTTCAGTCTTTCCCCAGTTTGACACCAAACATAATGTTTCCCATCAGACCCAAATAAATTAAACTTGCTCTCATCACTAAAGTGAACTTTGGACCAGTCCTTCTCTCTCTACACAACATGCTCCTCAGCAAAGATGAGTCTAGCCTTTTGATTCTTTCTGCTGATGAGAGGCTTGGTCACTGCAGAGTGCACTTTTAGTCCAACTTCTCTTACACATGCTGAGACAGATCCTTACCATGTTCAGCATTGAACTGGCAAGCAATTCCAGCTGCAGTGTTGAACCGATTCCCCATTGAGAGTCTCTGCATTATTCTTTCTTCTCATGCATTTGTCTTACATGGACAACCAGCCTTTTTGGGGGACTTGAATGAATTAGTGTCATTATAAACCTGCAATATTCAAGAAATCATCTGGACAACCACCTGTCGCAGGGTTTCAGTCACCTTAGAGCGGCCCGCCATCTTACAATCTCAGTGAAAATTGGAGGAATGCTGCCAGTTAAATAGGGTTTGTCATTTATATTGTCAGAGATTCGTCACAGTCACTTCAGTCACCATCCAGGACAATCACCAGATCACAGTCACCTGAGTTCTGATCACCCGCACCTGCTGTCACCAATCAAGCCACACTACAAGTACACACACATCACAATCACTCACCGTCCGGTCTACCGGTCACTCCTATGGACTGTTCTGGACTCTCTCAGCTGAACTCACCTAGAGAGACTTACCTTCTGTTTCTCCTGCGATCCTCGAACGACTCCTTGATGTCAGGGATTCATCACAGTCACTTCAGTCACCATCCAGGATAATTACCCGATCACAGTCACCTGAGTTCTGATCCCCCGCACCTGCTGTCACCAATCAAGCCACACTACAAATACACACACATCACAGTTACTCACTGTCCGGTCTACCGTTCACTCCTATGGACTGTTCTGGACTCTCTCAGCTGAACTCACCTAGAAAGACTTACCTTCTGTTTCTCCTGCGATATTGCGATATCTCCCACATCTGCAGAAGTCCTGGAGGAGCTAGTAAACACCCTCCGGGCTTCCCTGCTTCCTCCGTCAACCCCCCAATCTGCCTCTGTCAGTCCCATGGTCATGCCTGCTTCATACGCGGGTGACGCAGCTGAGTGTGGCGGCTTCCTCCTGCAAGTGGCGCTGTATATTGAGATGCAGCCTCAGAAGTTTACCACCGAACGCACAAAGATAGCATTTCTGATTTCACTTCTTAAAGGAAGAGCGCTGTTGTGGGCTAAGGCCATATGGAATGCTAAGAGTGCCATAATTAATTCATATGATGCCTTCACTAACCATTTCAAAGAAGTGTTTGGCCATACTACAGGAGTGCTATCTGTGTCCGATCAGTTACTGTGGCTGCGCCAAGGCACTTCTTCCACAAGTGACTACACACTGCTATTCAGAACGCTGGCGGCGACTAACAGGTGGAATGAGGCAGCTCTACTTCACGCATACCAGCATGGATTGAATCCCCGTGTTCAAGCTCAAATGGCTATTTATGATGATTCCGTTGGACTGGAAAGTTTCATGCAAAGAGCCAACCGAATTTCCCAGCTTCTGTCCGCATGCCACGCCACCGAAGCTGCCCACCAGTCTGTTGCGCCCGACATGAGCAAGGAGCTCCAGAGATTTCTAGGATTTGCTAACTTTTATCGTCGATATATCAAGGATTTCAGTTTCCACACTACTCCTTTGACTTCCATGCTCCGAGGAAAGCCCAAGTCCCTGTCCTGGACCACCAGCGCCCACGAAGCCCTCAGAAAACTCAAAACAGCCTTCAGCACGGCCCCCATCCTTCACCATCCTGATCCTGATGTTCCGTTCGTAGTGGAAGTGGACGCCTCCACCACCGGCGTCGGGGCTGTGCTGTCCCAACATTATGGTGAGCCTCCTCGTCTCCAGCCTTGCGCATTCTATTCAAAGAAACTGACCCCAGCGGAGCAGAATTACGACATCGTAAACCGGGAGTTGCTGGCAATCAAACTCGCCCTGGAGGACTGGCGGCACTGGCTGGAGGGAGCAAATCATCCATTCACAGCAATTACCGACCACAAGAATCTTCAATATCTCAGAGACGCCAAGAGACTTAACCCTCGCCAAGCCCACTGGGCATTGTTCTTCACCAGGTTTCAGTTCACAATCACCTATCGTCCAGGAAATCGTAACAATAAAGCCGACGCCCTCTCACGCATGCATTCTCCAGACTCGCCTTCGGATCCTGAACCCATTCTCCCTCCAGCCCTGATTGTAAGACCTATTCAATGGCACATCGATGATGACATCCGAGCCGCCACTCTTACCGAACCTGCTCCCCTGGGAGGCCCAGAAGGGAAAACGTATGTGCCCACTTCCCAACGGCAATCCCTTCTGGGCTCAGTTCACAATGTACCAGGCTCTGGACATCCAGGCAGCCAACGGACCCTCTCGCTCCTCCAAGCTCTGTACTGGTGGCCTAGTATGACCCGTGATATCATCAGGTACGTCCGCAGTTGCTCAGTCTGCGCCATGTCCAAGACCCCTCGTCACCTCCCCGTAGGCAAGCTAGTGCCCCTGCCGATCCCACGTTGACACTGGTCACACATTGGAATCGATTTTGTGACAGACTTACTCAACTCAGACGGCTGTACCTGCATCTTGGTAGTCGTAGATCGCTTCTCCAAAGCCTGTAAGCTAATACCCCTTAAGGGACTTCCAACCGCTCTCGAAACTGCAGAAAGTCTGTTCGCACACATCTTCAGAGACTTTGGAATCCCCGAGGACATAGTTTCTGACAGAGGACCACAGTTTATCTCCCACGTTTGGAGGGCATTCTTCCGGCTATTAGGGGTCACTGTGAACTTGTCCTCCGGTTACCATCCCCAGACGAACGACCAGACTGAGCGGAAGATCCAGGAACTCAGGCGTTACCTCCGGGCATACTGTCACGATGACCAACACCGCTGGAGCCGATTCCTCCCCTGGGCCGAGTATGCGCAGAATTCCCTGAGACAGGCCACCACCGGCCTCACGCCGTTTCAGTGCATACTCGGTTACCAGCCCCCACTCTTCCCGTGGACAGGAGAACCGTCGGAGGT
>NW_015539933.1:363865-367210 GCF_001515605.1 Sinocyclocheilus anshuiensis
CAAGCCCCCTCGTCCCCCCCCCGTAGGCAAGCTAGTGCCCCTGCCGATCCCACGTTGACACTGGTCACACATTGGAATCGATTTTGTGACAGACTTACTCAACTCAGACGGCTGTACCTGCATCTTGGTAGTCGTAGATCGCTTCTCCAAAGCCTGTAAGCTAATACCCCTTAAGGGACTTCCAACCGCTCTCGAAACTGCAGAAAGTCTGTTCGCACACATCTTCAGAGACTTTGGAATCCCCGAGGACATAGTTTCTGACAGAGGACCACAGTTTATCTCCCACGTTTGGAGGGCATTCTTCCGGCTATTAGGGGTCACTGTGAACTTGTCCTCCGGTTACCATCCCCAGACGAGCGACCAGACTGAGCGGAAGATCCAGGAACTCGGATGTTACCTCCGGGCATACTGTCACGACGACCAACACAGCTGGAGCCGTTTCCTCCCTTGGGCCGAGGAGGCATAAGGCCTTCGCATGGTGTACTTCCACTCCCACTCCCACTTACCATCCAGGAGATAAAGTATGGCTGTCCACCCTGGATCTGCGCCTCCGTCTGCCCTGTAAGAAGCTGAGTCCCCGCTACATTGGTCCATTCCCGATACAGAGGCAGATCAACGAAGTAACCTATGAACTCCAACTCCCACCCAGGTACCGAATTCACCCCACGTTCCATGTTTCACTTCTTAAACCTCACTCTCCCTCTGCTCCAGGCCCCACCGAACCCGACGAACCTCCTCCTCCAGAAATCCTTGACCAACCATCCATCTACCTGGTCCGAGACATCCTGGACTCGCGGCGACGGGGTGGGCAGCTGGAGTACTTAGTCGACTGGGATGGTTATGGACCTGAGGAACGTTCCTGGGTGGCCAGGGACGACATTCTGGACCCTTTGTTGCTCGAGGACTTCCATCGCACCCGTCCTGATCGTCCGGCACCCAGAAGCCGTGGCCGCCCCCGTCGCTGCTTGAGGGCGATCAGGACAATCGTCAGGACAATCACCAGATCACAGTCACCTGAGTTCTGATCACCCGCACCGGCTGTCACCAATCAAGCCACACTACAAGTACACACACATCACAGTCACTCACCGTCCGGTCTACCGTTCACTCCTATGGACTGTTCTGGACTCTCTCAGCTGAACTCACCTAGAAAGACTTACCTTCTGTTTCTCCTGCGATCCTCCAACGACTCCTTGGAAACTGATCCGTGATCTCCAACGAACCTGCAAAAGATACAAACCATCAGTACTCCGATAAGAACCCCTGAGTCATGCACTGTGTCGATGCTCACCTGCATTTACCTCACCCATTCCATTCCTCTGCAAATCCTGTCAATAAACCATCTTGTTTTGCACTTAACTGTTGTTTCCGGCCTTGATTTGTGACATATATATATATATATATATATATATTACTTACGGCCGATGTCTGATAGCATAGATAACATTGTTGCTTCTCTAAGAAATATATAAATATACTATTATTTTTGGCAGAATATACAGGTCTTTTGAAAGGGTGTCAGTGGTAAAACATCTCTTTTTTTTCTGAAACTAACCAGCCAAACCTTGACCCACTGGACTGAATGAACTCTGCTCAAAACAAACAAAAACGGGGCTGTATTTCCCTAGCATTGGGCCAACACAGAATCTGTGAATTTTTTTTTACATTTTCTTAGCTTATTGTGGAAAAGAAAATCAGTGGAATTCTGCAGAATGGATTTAAATGTTAAAAGTTGCTGAGAGTACTACACTCATTTTGGTAACTGAAAGCATTATTAAATTATTAATGTTCGATAAATATTTAATGTCTGCTAAATATTAAATGATTTATTAAACAAACGTGCAAAACCCAGGGTGTACTGTAGACAACTTTTTGAATGATGGATGTTTGAATTCCTTGGAAGCCTGCAGAGGTTTCAGTTAAATTCTGCAGGGTCGGATTCTGTGAAGGTCTACTAATCAACAAAGACACAATGTTATGTGTATGCCCAGAAAGGTAGTAAGGACATTGTTAAAATAGTCCATGTGACGTCAGTGGTTCAACCTTAATTTTATGAAGCTACAAGAATACTTTTTGTGTGCAAAGAAAACAAAAATAATGACTATTCAACAATTTCTTCTCTTCTGTGTCAGTCTTCGACGCTAACTTGTGTCAGTCTTCAACTAACCCTTTAATCCCAACAAAAAATTAATAATTTTCAAAAGTTAAAAACATGTTAATCAGTAGATGTGTATTCAAGTCATTCCATGAATGATTAGCATTTTAAATGCATTTTTGAATAGCGTAATAGATTGAGACAAAACAAATGAGTGTCATGTCATTGACCTGTCTACCATACTTTGTGTTCCAGGTAACCCTCTGTTAATGAACTCCTCCATGCAGCCAGACCTGACCGTGTCACGGACCTACACCGGCCCCATCTGTTTCCCTGACTCCATGGAGAAGGAGCTCATCCCTGAACCTGCACTCTTCGACCCCCTTCCTGACCTCAAGGTCAAAGTTCACAGCTCCTTTATGGTCTCTCTGGGTGTGTCTGAGAGGGCAGAGTATCATGCAAAAGCGCCTTCCCAAACATTTCCTCGCGGTGTGGTGCAGGAGATCGGAGGTGGTGGAGGCACGCTGCGGGGGAGAGGGAAGAGCCAGCTGGCTCCCGTCCAGCCAGTGCTAGTCTCCAGTATGATGACTGGCAAGCGACCGCTCAGGACCAGCGGGGTGTTCGGGCATGGCGGAGGACGACTGGTGGTGCCCAATGCAGGTGTGTGTTTAATGCATGCTGTAGAAAGATTAAAGAAGTGAGAGAGAATCAAACACACTACATGAAAATAAAGCAAACTGTAGTTAAATAAAGAATAGTTTCAGTCTGCAGCCCATTCAAAGAAAATCTGATGCCTATTTAGAATGTTAGACATTTAGCATGTAAGAACTGGCTTTCAATTCAAATTAAATTGTTCATGTGCCGCAGGAAGTTGAATTCGATTTTTTACAATTTGGAATGACTGGAAGAGGATTGTAATCAAGGAATTGTAATTCACAAATCAATTGTTGAAGGTGTACTGGGATTTAAATAAATAAAATAAAATATATAAAATAAAAAATATAAAATATAATACGATTAGAAAAATGGTAGTTTATATATATTCTAAAATCTAAAATATATAAAAATGTAGTATATATATATATATGTATATATATTACTATCTCTTTTGAGCAATGTAATGCTCCCTTGCTAAATCAGTATTAATTGAATTCATTAATTTAGTTAATTAATTTAATACTATACTTAATATATTAATAAGTATTTTGTCTCTTTTGATCAACTTAATGCACCCTTGCTTCTTAATATAT
>NW_015539933.1:367232-395165 GCF_001515605.1 Sinocyclocheilus anshuiensis
TATATATTTAATAAGCAGCAAGGGTGCATTAAGTTGATCAAAAGAGACAGTAAATACATAATTTATACAGAATTTTCTCCAGTCTTTAGTGTCATATGATGTTTCAGAAATCATTACACTATGCTTATTTTGTCCTCAAGAAATATTTCTTATTACTATCAATGTTAAAAAATATTTGTTCTGCTTATTATTATTGTGTAAATATTTTTCTCGGGTTTTTTGATGAATACAATGTTTTAAAGAACAGCATCTAATGTCTTTAATGCCTTTACTAGAGAGATAGATTAATTTTTACGTTTAACATTTTATTTTTATGGATTTATTTCATTTTTTATTTTATTTATTTATAACAAGATTACCTCAAGATTTTCCACATTGTTCTCAAAGTTCATAAAAGTAAAAAATAGTCACTTTTTTACATGTCCTGTCTAAGTGGGTGATTCTAAGCCAAAATGGCTTGCTTCATAAGTCTAGGGAGAGACAAACTGGTATGCAGACACACACACACCAGTAACTTCTTTATTCTCTCTCCTTTTCTCTTTTCATGTCTTTCTCTCTCACGCACAGTATATCCAGTGGCTGTGCTGTGTGTTTGTGAGGCTGTGCACACAGCACCCAGTGGCTGAGAGAGGGGGCAACTGACAGAGAGACAGACAGACCAGCAGGGCGGCATTGATTTAGGAGTCTCTAGGGTCCATCTCTCTCTCTCTCTCTCTCTCTCTCTCTCTCTCCTCTCCCTCCTTTACACTCTCTTGCTCCTTTCCACCTCTGATCCTGTCACATGCAGAAAAGAGCCTTGACAGGCTGGCAGAAGTGTGTGAGAAAGGTTAGAGGCTAGTGCATGTGTTGAAGCGTGCTAGAGTTCTCGCTCATCCTATTTAAGACCTTTACAGACGAATAGTGACTCTAACAACTCTACAGGCGCCTTGTCACTTCACAAGGTGTGTGCACATGTGGGTTGTACACAAGTATTCGTAAGGAAGGTTTTGAATTGATTTTTAAGAAGACGTGTTGTCATGCACGAGTCCCACAAGAAAAATGTTCTGCTGTTTCTAAATTCCAGCCTCGCACCGAACTATTCATTCCACTGAAAGGGCTTCTGGGAAATTAAGGGTGTTTCCAAAAGAGGAACTTTGTTTGTTCCAGTTTAGCATCCAAGTCCCATTCCGTCAGGTTGTCAGATCATATAAATTGTTTGGTTTTGTGTGTGTGTGTGTGTGTGTGTGTGTGTGTGTGTCTTATCTTGGGCTAGGTGTGAGTTTGCTGGTGCCTCACGGTGCGATTGAAGAGGACACAACCTGGGAACTGTACATGAGCATTACCCAGCAGGACTCCAGGTAATATATCCAGGACACTGACGCACAAAATCGAGACTGTATTCAACTCGCTCTTCTGCTCTGTTACAAAACCTACAGAGCTGCCTGCAGAAAAATAATTTTAAAGCCCGACGTGGAGGCTGATCCAACTTAATTATGCTGTCTTGTAAGATAACAAATTTTTGCCAAATTCTGAGGTCTTTTGTGGAGAATTGCAACAAATGTAGGGAAATACAGTACATAATAGATGGCGGACAAAACCTTATCAGTCATTCAGTACTGAAAAATATCTATAAAAATAATTAAAAAACAAATTAACCAAAACCAGTGACCATTAGGTTTAGTGTTATGGTAACACTTTACTTAAAGCCTTTATGTATAATGCATTATAAAGGGTTGTTAAAGGGTATAATGCATTATAATTATTCATAATGTGCGTTGTAATACATTATTTCTTGTCAGAAATAATTATAACAGAATTTAAAATGCACAATGAATTGATCAGTGTTATAATGTATTAACTGTGGTTACAATTATTCATGAGATTTTACAATGCACTATAAGGTGCACTACAAGGCATAATTAATGCATTAAAACTACTTTAAAATGCATTATACATAAAGGATTTAAGTAAAGTGTTACCAGTGTTATTTTAGTATGATTGAAATACTATTATAGTTTTTATTATTTTTTATTATTATTTTTACATTTTACATTTTCATTGTAAATATATTTGCGTAATATATCTATATATATTTTATTAATTTTCATTTTCCTTTTAGTTTTTTGTACACTAAAAACTAAATGAAAATTAGATATTTTGCTTTGAAAACTAGCTGAAATAAAATGTTTTTTTTAATTTTTTTTATTATTATTATTTTGTGACAAAAATATTTTTATGGTTTTAGATTTAGTTAATATATTTAGTTAACTATAAATAATCCTATTTAAGGTGTTCCCTTACAAGACAGCTACCTACACTGCAAAAATTGATTTTCTTACTTAGTATTTTTGTCTGTCTTGCTTTACATTGCAAATATACATATGCAGATACAGTATTTTTTCTTGTTGTAAGCAAAAACTAACTAAATTCTGATAATTTTTTTAGAAAACAAGAATTAATATCTAAAGTCATTTTGCTTGTCAGGTAAATGCATCTTGATTCAAGAATGTTTAGATATTTATACTAGAAGACAAGACAAATAAGTAAGAAAATCTTTTTTTGCAGTGTATGTAGGCAGTAGGCATCAAGGCAGCTCACTAGGTAATGGAAATGAGCTTTTCTCTCACACACAGACTGCTGGTTTGATGCTTTTCTAGCTGCCTAGCTCTGTTGTTCACTAGCAAAAAGTAGCTTGCCATCCAGGAACACCTTGTTTGGTGAAGCTAGTAAGCTAAGGTGGTCAATATGGGTATCACACTAGCAGCCAAAACACAACACGCTGGTGTTTTCAGTAGTTTCTTACTTTCTGTCCCTCAATTTCCCATTCGTACCATTAATCTTGCCCCTGCTCGCTGTATCCAGCAGTCAGTCAGTCTCGCTCTCTGCTGAGAGCCGGCATTATGTTTCAGAGGCAGTGCTGTAGTTATGACGGCAGGCCTGTATATTGAAGGCAGCTAGGTGCGACCGGCTCTCCTGGGGCTCATTTAGAAAGGTGTACTTTTATAGCGTTAGTATTCTGGGCCTGTGTGCGAGAGTGGTTAAACACATCCGAGTCAAGCAGGTTATAAGCCAGCTGTGCCATCCTGTCGCAACAAGGGAAAAAAAGATGGTGACTCTGAAACAATGGCATTGTAATCGACCTGAGACCAGCGCTGTGGACATCACACTACGATGTGAGCATGTTAAATCAGTGGTTATCAATGTTTTGACTCAAAGGTCCCCCATCTCCACAACAATTTTCAAATACCCCCTTGCCCTCAGCTTTTTTCAACCAGTTTGTAATCTATTTACACTCCTAGTTTCAGCTACTTAAAAAAAGTTCAATAATTATAATTCAAATAATTTAATTGCAGGATTCCAGAAGTTTTAGGAACTGAATGTTCTTCAGGGTTCCCACTGTTTTTATCCAATGAATTTGCATCACTCTTGATTGTTCATTATTTACTAATTAAAAATTAAGGATAAGGACATAATTTTTATTCAGTATGTCTGCTGAAGTATTTGACATATCTAATAACTTGTGCATTCATTTTAAAAAGGTATTTTCGAGGTATAGAATTCACATTTCTAACATTAGGTTACATCATTTATCCAGGTATAAAAAAAGGTTTCCAGTATATAATAATTTATACATATGTCTTCATACCTCAAGCTTGTAGTCTGTGACTGATGTTGCATGCTGTTCCAAGTGAACATATGTGACCTGGACCACAAAACCAGTCATAAGTAGCAGGGTCACATATTTTGTCAAGTAAAGTGAACTACAGATATCCTCTGCTGACTATGAAGGATGCAGTGAACACTGTTTAGGGACAATGCTGTAAATCGTAACGCAGTTTGTATTTCATGAGTGGAAATCTCCCAGAATGCCACTTGCTTTGTTCTGGTGAGCTGCTTAACTTTGGGATTAACCCTCCAGAAATTATGAGCAAACTTTGACGAGCGGGGATTTAAAACTAAAGTTGTAAAACTCTCGAATGTCACCTACAATCAGAGGCAAGACACCTGTCGCTTGGCTCTCAATCCTCAATCGCTGTCGTAGACACACTGGGATTGATAGAGATCAAAGGTCACGAGTGTTCAGAGACTCTTCTGCGCTCATAGATGAAAACCTCAATCTCAGCAAGTCCGCAGATGAAGGTACCTGCTAGCGTCTGATAAGCTCAGAGCTGTTTGCTTCCCCATCTCCCATCCGACGCGCCAACACCACAGTCGCGCAGCTATCCGTCAGTCAAACTCTAGCTGCTCAGCCCAGCTGTCAGTCAAAGCCCATCTTTTGACAGTTGTGGTGAGGAGCTGGGAGAAATTCAATCCACAACACTGCAATCTGACGACAAAGCATCTACAGAAGGTGGAGGGAGGGGATTTAGAAGAAGAGAGAAGCAGAAATCAATCTGCAGAACCTCCTAAATTTAGCCGCACGATCTCCAGAGACCTCATAACTGCGGCTATAGAGAGCAGAATCATGAAAAAGGATCAATCAGAGACTCTTTTTATTTGTTCACAGTGATAGGATTGAGTTTGCTCAGACCTCTGGGCTATTTGCAGAGCTTAAAGCTCACCTGTACCCTTCCCCGTGGATTCACCTGGACAACACACCAAACATTTGTATTGCTAGGAAATGATTCACACTGTGTTAATGAAAGCAGACTTGTTTTTTTGCTATCCTGGTGGATATTAAATTGGTAAATCAATAGGTGATGCATTTCCTTGCTATTAGCGCTGCATCTCCGGCTCCTCTTTACATTTGTTGAACTAGGGGAAATGAATAATGGCTGGACCCTTGCATGATAGTATAGCAGTCTCTTTTGACTGCACTTTTTAATGGCTGTTCATACTGACAGCAGTGTATAGTGACAAAGCAATGGCAGATATAATCTTAGCAGCAATATTTTCTAAATGTATGTCCAGTTATGCAGCCCACCAGTATAAATAACATAACTACTTCCAGTGTTCAGCGATATTTTGAAGAAATAACATTTTTTGAGCTTTGATCATTTTAGACTTTTCTCAAATTTGTGTATGGTATATACAATTTTAAATGGTTTAGCCCCTTCTGTACTTCGTGATTTTGTGCATTTTCGCTCTACAGTCTCTGTAAGATCTACTAGATCATCATCTACTAGTGATTGTGTTGTTCCTTTTCGTCATTCTGCCTTTGGGTTATCATCTTTCTCAGTGAAAGCTATTATTCACTGGAACACTCTACCAGAAGACATAAGGATGTGCACATCTATTGACGTTTAAATTAAAACTAAAATTGTATTTAAAAGCAACTCAAATCTGTAAACACTGATATAGTTGTGGCTTAACTGAACGTTATTTTTATTTATTTTTTTGGCTCTGATGGGATGTGTATAAGTATTACTGTATTGTATGTGTTTGTTATTTTGTTCTTATGTCTATCTGTGATTATGATTACCTGCCAAGGGACCGCGGATGAAAACTAGCCATTGGCTAAATTCGGTACAATGCATGAAATGGAAACATTTATGTTAAAATTTTACATGGTCCCTTTTCAAATAAAGTTTAATTATAATATGGCTTGATGATCTCCTGTGTCAAAATTACTGTCAGTTGAACAGTGCTTTAACACTTCCCTTCACTTAGGCAGTTTGATCTATGAGAGATAATTGTTCATATTGATCAGGCCATAATGCCTGCGGCACAAAATGCAGTGAAGAAGCTTGTTGTGGTGGTTTCCTGAGGGAGCAGTTTTGGTTTTAATTTGTTGAAGTCTGTTTGGTCTCTGGGCTTGTGTCTGTGTGAGAAGGAAAAAGGTGACAGCAGGTGAAAAATACAAATTCACAATCAGGGCTTCATGAACCAATTATTTTTTTATTGTATTTTTATTTATTTTATTAAAAAAAATGATTTATTTATGTATTATTTCATTTTTATTTAATTATTTCAGGGTTCCAGTGATGCTTGTGGTTCACTTGGTGAGATAACAACTGAAAAAAAAAAAAGTTGTTTTGTTTTTTTATTTAATATGTTCAATTTTTACTAGATACTGTTACATTTTATAAGCATAAGACATTCTAGTGCATTGGTAAACTAGACCCATGGTAAATACAGGTATATAATTTTTTATTGTTTTGGTATCCGCATGAAAAAAAAATGAATGATTTGCAAATCTGAATGGATTGGACAACATTTGTTGTTTCAACAACATTGTTTCTAGGTTTTTTTTAATGTTTTGATTTAGTTTTATTTTTGTGTTATCCTTTTTTAGATGTGTATATAGATTTTTAGCGTATATAGTGTATATAGATTCATTATTTAAAATGTATGTTTAGTTATTTTACTATACCAAGTTAAACAAAAAAAAAGTTATAGCTAGCTAAATAATCTAGCTATCTGAACTAAAATATTTTTTGTATTTCATTTCTGTATTTTCTTTTATTTTGGTTAATTTTTATTATATTTTAAGATGTGATTTTTATGGGTTTGGTTTTAGTAGTTTAGTTATAGTTTAGTTATAATTACCCGGCTGCTAAAGCAGTTTTTTACCATAGTTGTTCTTCCTCATTCAAAAGCCACATCTAAAGGGGTGTGACACTTCTAATCGCATGCAGTCAGGTCTCTACACCATTGTAATTAATAGGTCTGTATATTGCACAGAGGGCATCCACAGATTCACTCTGATCAATACTGAGGCCCCTTTAACTGTTTTTCATTTGTTTACCGCTGTTCCTGATATTTCAGCAACTAGTGAGACATTTTGTTCCATTTGATGTGCGTTTCATGTTCATGAATGTTTTTCTAGTGTTTGCGAGAGTTTCATTAAATGGCTGTAAATGTCAAGTAACGCTCTCTCTCCTCTACAGAATGGTAAATCAAGCTTAGCTGCTTCATCAGCGTTAATTGCCTTTATTTCAGACATAAAAGAGTTTGGATACAATGCCAATAGACAGAGGATGTTGGGAGGGAACAGGTAATTACTCAATATAAATAAATCAACATGTAAACAAACAGTGCCGATGCAGAGAGCGAGAGCGATTAGAAGGCAGTTAAGTGACTGACTGGTCTGTTGGTACGGTACAGTGTCAAACACTGTAATTGGACGGCTGTCTCAGCCCGCCATCTGCTTAGAATGAAAAACGGCTCTGGTTGTGAAATAAATACTTGATATTCTGCCCATATGTTCATCAGAAGCATCATAATTAGTGGTGCTTTTGTCTAAATCCATAGCCTTTAAGGAATAATTCACACAAAATTAAAATTCTTTACTCACCATAATTTTATTCCGAACATGTATGACTTTCTTTTTTCTGTGGAACACAAAAGAATATTTGATATTTTTGGCCATAACATGGAAGTCAATGGTCAATAAAACTGTTTGGTTACCAGTATTCTTCAGAATATTTTCATATGGGCATTTAAGTGTCGAACTTTGGCCTGTTTTTGCTACAATCATTAATAACTCCTCAAATTACACTCTTAAAATAAAGGTTCCAAAAGAGGGTTTTCACAGCAATGTAATAGATTTGAAGAACCATTTTTGTTCTTAAAAGTTCTTAAAATAACTTTTTCCAAAAAAAAAGGAACCTTTTGTGGAATGGAAAGTTTCTGTGGATGTTAAAGGTTCTCAATGGAATCGTCAATGCTAATAAAAAAAATAACTTTTTAAGAGTGTGTTCTAATCGATTAGGACATTGGATTTTTGCCTGGTGGGCAATAAAACTGTTTAAAAACCTTCCAACATGGAGATTTTGGCTAGGTAATGCTGTTGCAAACATCCAGAACACCCTAGCACACACACACAGCAACACATCAAAGACTATTCAAAACACCACTCATAAGTATTAAAATCTCTTGAGTCTCTGTGCAAAGAGTACTGAATTGTAAATCATCACGGTTCTGTTAACAGCAGGTGTCTGGTTCATGTAGTCTGCTGTGTCAATGTGTTAGTTCTCTATGGCGCCATCCAGGCCAACCTGAACTCCCCCTGCTGTAGATGACTAATCCTTGTTGAGGATCCACAGCAGTCATATCGATCGACACTAACACATCCAAACTGTCTCAATATGTCACCAGGCTCCTCAGAAAGCACTTCAAACAACACCATCGAGTAGTGAACTCACACACACACACACACACACACTGACTGATCCACACCCGATCAAATCCAACTGCCCTCTGGAATCACTTCAACCAGCGCAAAGTACAATATATCTGTATTAGCGCTGAGTCTGTAGGCTAATCTGTTGTGTTTGTGTTTGCAAGGAGAGCTGTGCGGCTACTTGGCATGTTTCCATTAACAAATCTGCTTGTGTTTCTAGCTAATGTTTGTCCATGGTGTTATCGCAGTAGCTTGCCCTCGTGTTTATTAACCAAACTAATTCCATTTATTTCAACAGCGGCATCTTCTGGTGAAATCAATACTGTTATTTTGACACTACAGCACATATTGAGCGAGGATTTCCCATTAGCGTTCCACACAAGTTGTTCTCTTGATCTGTATTTTATTTTTATAGTGGATAGCAAATTTTAATTTGGGGAAAACTTTTTAGGGAAAAAAAATGGATTCATGAATAGATTGACTGTTTGCACACTGTTATAATGGGGTTAAACTCTTAAGGTCTGTTCACATCAAGAATTATAACTATAGCAATTATATTAGCATCCACACCAATGAACAGTTATATTTTGTTTATTGTAAGCATATACTGTAGTCATCTAGTGCTTTAAATGCTTTAGCTTGTTAGCCAGGTGGATAGTCAGGTGGATTCTGATTGGCTGATTGGCTATTGGCTAGTTTCATAGTTATAGTTATCATTATAGTTCTCGTATTTACTGCTGCCCTTCAGTTTCTTCTCTGTGTTTGGAAAGTTGATAAAAGATGGAAGTAAATGCAGTTTTAGGAACATTATCCAAAAATATGGTATAATGTTCAGAGATGACACAATCAGTATTTCCACATCTTGAAATAAATGTCACAATTGATTCCAGCCCACGTAAGGATAGTATCCAATCAATTTTTTCATTGAAAATCACACTGAACTCCCTAGTTTATTCCTATGGGATATTTTGTAAAGTTTGTGAGAGTTAGCAACAGTAACTAAGGGAGGCGGACCATAGAGAAGTGTAATTTCCCACCTTTTACTGTTTTTTTTTTCTTCTGTATGTGTGTGCGTTTTTCTATCTGATGTTTCATGCCAATTAAATAGAATCAGAAGCATTGCTTTTTACATTGATTAATTTTGCATTGCTTTTATTCAAAGTCATTTACAAATGAGAAAAAACAGCAGTTAATCATCAGGAACTAACAATATTCTGTTAGTATTCAGTATCTTTGTTGTTGTTGTTGTTGTTTTTGAACAATATCAATTAATCTCTCTTTCTGTGTCTGTATCTTCAGTGCTTTGTCTGATGAAGGTCAGGAGATACTTTTGAGTCCAGAAGTAACATATGGCCCTCCTGGCCTGACCTTTTCCTGCCCTGTTGCCTTGACAGTAGCCCACTGTGCAGATGTGAGTTCAGAAGACTGGAATATCAAGCTTAAGAGACAAACCCAGGACAACAGCTGGGAGGTAAGAAAAATCTGACATGAGTGTCTTTAACTATTTAACTTTTTAAGTTTTTAAAGGGTTAGTTAACCCAAAAATTAAAATTCTGTCTCTTATGTCATTTCAAACCTTCAAAGACCTTCATTCGGAACACAAACGCAATTTAAGATATTTTTGATAAAATCCGAGAGCTTTCTAACTCTCCATAGACAGCAATGCAACTACCACATTTAAGGCCCAGAAAGGTCGTAAGGACATTGTTAAAATAGTCCATGTGACACCAGTGGTTCAACTGTAATTTCATGAAGCTACGAAAATACATTTTTGGCACAAAGAAAACAAAAATAACGAATTTATTCAACAATTTCTTCTCTTCCATGTCAGTCTTCGACGCACATTCATGAGAGTACCAAAGAAACTGTTGAATGAAGTTGTTATTGTTGTTTTCTTTGCACACAAAAAGTATTATCTTAGCTTCATAAAATTAAGGTTGAACCGCTGTTGTCACATGGACTATTTTAACAATGTACTTATGACCTTTCTGGGCCTTGAACATGTCAGTTGCGTTGCTGTCTAAAAAGGGTCAGAAAGCTCTTGGATTCCATCAAAAATATCTTAATTTGTGTTCCGAAGATGAACGGAGGTCTTACGGGTTTGGAAAGACATGAGGGTGAGTAATTAATGACAGCGTTTTCAATTTTTGGTGAACTATCCTTTTAACTATTAGAATACAAAGCGAAGCCATTCCTTGCCTTGAATGAGTGTAAAGTCTGAATCATGTAGTTTAATGGGAAATCGCAGTGTGCTGGTAATTATAAAGAACTGTCATTCTGAAGTACGAATGCTGAAGGTTACTATATGACAGAATCAATAGATATGCCCTCTATTCCTACAACGCGCGTCCCATTGAGTGCACTTTAAGGGAGCATCTCTCTGTGCTTCTCTTATTAACGCTGTCCTTTCCCTTTGATATTTTGCTGTTCTTTATAAAAGTGGGATTTCTACCGCTCTTACGTGTTGAAAGAACTTCATCAAAGTTGAGCTGGAGCTCACTGACACAAACTGACCCTGGGGAAACCATCTCTGTTTGTGTTTGTGTAGCTGCGAGTGCATGTGTGTGCGCGACCTGACATTTCGGCAGACTATAATCAAACGCAGACACTCTAATTCAAAGACACATCACAAATACCAATCAACTCCTTTTCTTTCCGTGCAAGCGAGTCATTTTGATGCCGTGTTAAAGACTCTGAGACCTCTGATGGTTGTTTGAAATAATTAGCTTTTTTCTCGCAGGCATAATGCCAGAGCAAGTGAGAGGCAGGCTGAGAGTAATGTCCCCGCAGAATTGAGAATAACACCTTTTTTGTGCGTTTTTACCGTGTGTGAGAGAGACGGAAAGCACACTTTAATGTGCACCCACTGATTTGTGGGTAATAGACAATGCTTTCTGTGCAATGGTGTGTTTAAACGTGAAATATCAAGCTTTCCGCTGTCGCAAATGGTTCGGGTCGCTCCGGGGGGCAAAGTTATGCTTAGCTTCAGCTATATTCAGACGGTAAAATGGAGAGCCTGGACTCCGAGTTCCTGCTGGCCGCTACACACCCACTGTTCCTGACATTCAAATACCAGATGCATATAATAATAATCAAGCTGTGCTTCCATCTGCAGAGCTATAAAGAAAAGAGAAGCATAATTTCAGCTAAAGATCTTCACCTTTTTCTAACGTGTGTATATACTTTTATGCTGACTGGGGATTTTATAAAGTGAAGCGGCCTGTGAAAAGCCTCAGGGTTGCCAAAAGTAAGTAGCTGTCAGTGCTTATGACAATGAGGCCTTACTTTGCATTAAAAGCAATTGAACCGTGTTAACAGTCGATCAGCATGGAAGCCGTTCTTGGATGTGGATCTGATCTCTTAATCGTGTTTGTACTATAAACATTACAACATATCATATATCATTTATGGTAAATTGTAAATGTTTTAGATGAGTTTTAAAAATACATTTCTTTTACTCTTGGTTGGAATGTGTTTTTGTCACTGGTGTTGCAGTTAAGTGAAGGTAATGGGAAGCAGTAGCACCACTCATGAATTTGACAATTGTGGTGGTTTTCAAGATAAGGGAAGGCAACTCAATTGTCATTCAAAAGTCATTCTAGCACTGATCGTGATCAAATGTTCAAAAACATTTCATTAAAACACACACTCACAAAAAAGCAGCATAAGGAAGTTTAATTTTAGTTAAAATTTTATATTTGTTCATTTCATTTATTTATATTTATATAGTGTTTTTTATTATAATATTAATAGTATATTACTGTAATAAATTATAATTTAATAAAATAAATATAAATACATTTTCCTGATTATATCAATACTATATAGTATCATGTAATCAATTATATTTTAATAAAATAGATAGGTATAAATTAAAGAAGATATTAAAATAAATATAAAATAAATAAATATAAAATTATAAAACACTTTATGTATACAATTATTATTATGATTATTTAAAAGGTTAAGTATTTATTTGTTGTCAAAGATGGTAAATTTCATACTTTTTGCTACTTTTTTTAAACTGGAAAAATGTTTATACTCAGCCACACTACAGAACAATGCATATTGTCATGCAGTGACTGTCAAAATTAAAAGTTATAAATAGTTTTAAAAAAATGTATAATGTATACAGCTTTGTGTAGTATTGTGAAGAATTGCAGACTTTTGCCATCTGAAAATAAATGACATCATCAGTCATGTCCTAGATCACATAATTTACATGTTTACAACTTTCAAAACTGTTTTTGTCTACTGAAAGTTTTATTTTTTTATTTTTTTATTTTTTATTTTTTCTGGAAGACACTTCTTCAGTTGAACAACCGGTATGTTGTTAAACAACAGTACAACCCATTGAACGCACTGTACTTCTTTCCCTCAAAGCTTCGTTTTTATCCCTGTCAAAATTAAATATGGTGCTACCCTGACTCTGGTCTGTTGCAGTCTATATTAGTCTATTGCCCTCTGAAAGAGAATGACATTTATCAGTCACCTCAGTTGTCCCTAATAGCAAACCCTAATGTAAATGCAGTCATACTGCATATGTCTTGTACATATGACGCACCAACAGTTGGATTTTGTGTGTTTCTGACAGGAGGTCATGACTGTGGAAGAGGAGAGCACCTCTTGTTACTGCCTGTTGGACACTCAGTGCTGCCACCTGTTGGTGGAGAGACCGGGGTGTTACGCTTTAGTGGGAGAGGCCCTCACACAGGCAGCAGGGAAGAGACTCCGACTGGCTGCGTTTGGAAACATGGAGCCCAACTTCCTCAACTACAGCATTCGAGTGTACTGCGTCGATGATACGCCCCATGCCTTTCAGGTGTGTAAAGACATGTTGTGTTTCAGATGCTGATGCACTAGTTAAGAAGCCACTGGTTTAGTCAAACCAATTCATGCTGGTCCTAACTGGTCTTTCCATAGGGTGTGTTTTTGGCTTTCACAGATGTAGGCTTCTTAAATGTCATGATACATATCCCCTTCACTGCATATGGCATTAGATGGAAATCCACGGCTTATGGGATATTTGCATTCATGGGGCAGCGTGTTATGGCTAGCCGTCATGCCCTGTGGGTACTCTGGTTTTACGCTCCACTGAAAGTCAGCTGGACCAATCTCTCTCTCTCTTGTGCACACACACATCTCCAGCTAACTGATAGAATAGCTTCTTAAATTACAAAGACATGGTGAGCCACTCTTGCTTCATGCATTCACTACGTGACTGAATATTTTCTGTGAGCTAATTAAAAGTGATTTACATTCTGTTAGGCGTGACGTCTAGCTGAGTGGACACAGCTTCAGAGAAGTCTTTGTTCTGCGCACACACGGATCTTACAATTTCTTCACTTTATGAAGAAAGCATTATATGTCATTTATATTTAATGTTTCACATGGATCTTTTCTTCTTAGTTATGAAGATGTGGAGATGTCTTTGTGTTGCACTGAAGCCTCGAGACGTACACAAACTAAATTAGTGGTGTTATTTTTCTCTCCAAACACACACAAAGTACTGAAGTCTGGATTGTTTTTGCACTCAAGCTAAATTAATAAACTTTAATATATGTTGGGATATTGTTATGCCTTCAGAAAGGTACCAGAATTGAATTTTACAGTTCAGTTTGACATCACAAGCCCTGTGTTGAAGACTGTGAAACTGCAAGGTTTGTCCTACAAATGTGCAGTTTCCCAGCGTAAGGAACAAGTGGATAGTTTATTTTTAATGGCACCTGAATCGTGTCAGAGGATTTTTCAGAGTATTTTGTTTTGTAAATGAGGCACAGTGTCATGGAGGTCACGAAGAAATATTTGTTGAAAGATGAAGCGAGATCTGACTGCAGCTGCATCACAAACCGTAAGTAAATGATTTCATAATGCTTTGCCTGGAAATGACCATTTTATTTTGATTATGTTGTCAAAACACTCACTTGCAATAGTGTTTATACTGTTTCCTATGCAATGACGCTAGCCAATCATAACAGTGGCCAATTACTTCCAAGCCTTAAAGGACATGCCCCTTAAAACAGGTCGTTTTAGACAGAGGGTCAGAATGATGGTTGAAAATAATACACTTTCCACATTTATTTGATTTTTTTGTGCAAAAAAACTTTATTAACATTATAAGTAAACCTCAAGGAACATATTAAAATAATAAAAAAAATCCATGTCATGACCCCTTTAATAATTTTATGGAAACCTTGATAGACTTATTTCCAGGATTGTTTGATTAATAGAAAGTTCAAAAGAACAACATTTATTTGAAATATAAATCTTTTGTAATTGTAGAAGTCTTCGCTCTCACTTTGATCAATTTAATGCAGCCTTGAAGAATTTTCAATCTCAATCAAATTCCAATCTTTTTTTAAAACTTACCAATGCCAAACTTTTGAACGGTAGTGTATATTGGGGAACCCCAATGGATCTTGTAGAATGACCTGTGTAATGTCTCAATAAAAATGCAGATCTGAGGGTTAGGTGAAGTGTATAGACAATACCATTAGCTCAATATAAACACAATAGAAGTCAATGGAAAGTCTCGACCATGACAGAAAAAAAACCCGCGCGTGTGTGACAGAACTCGGTTCTGTGAAGTCTTCTTCCCAAAAAGGACACACTCACGAGTGAATGGTCAAAGATTGTATTTCTCCACACCAAAGCACTCTTCCACTTTGTTTATCCAGCCGGTCACCCGCCATTTTTTCTTCTTTTGTACTCTTTGTTGTCAGTGTTGTTTGCATTTCACAAAACAGCAAATTAATTCCTCCCTGGAAACTGAACGAATTCAGGCCAGGATCGATCAGCAGCCATCACAGCAAGAGACTGTTTTCCTGTCTTTTGTGACCGAGAGAGAGAGAAAGCGAGAGAGAGAGAGAGACCTAATGCTTTTAATGCTACTGTGCCGCATTGTCAACAATTCCCACAGAATAGATGCAAAGAGCACAAAATCACCCGTGCCTTTCATCAATGTCGATTCTATCCATCCAGTGTCTCTCGCTCCTGTTCTGCATGCCATTTTGTGTGTGTGTTGCATTTGTGCACAGGGGAAAGGTAGACGACATTCATTGTATTCGACCGAGATGGTAATTGAAGGCATTGTACTTTTAGATTTATTAGTTGATGTGTTGCCAGATTTTGTTTTGTTTTTTTATTTTTTATATTAAGCCCAGGGTGTTATTGTAATTCCATTCTTGTAGATGAAAAATGCAGTGCAGGCATTTCTTCGACCTGTTTGTTGGTCTTGGGGTTGGAAACGTCAGCCTCGCGTTGAGGTTTTTAATCACTTTCCGCTTCATCTTCTCAGGTTATGAAGATTAAAGGTGCCGCCACACCCAGGAAATAGCTGTTGTGTAGCGTAGGAGGCTGTTTTTTCAGCTGAATAATTTAAACATGAGCAATCAGTTGAGTTCTGTTCCTGGTGTAGGGTATTGTATGTGTCAGGATGTGTTTATGCATGAGCGTTTATATCTTTATTTACTCTTCCTTGCAGGAGGTGGTATCCGTGGAACGGGGGCGAGGAGGGCGCCTCCTGGAGGAACCCAAGACCCTGCTCTTCAGAGCGAACTCTTTTAGCCTACAGGTCTCCATCCAGGACATCCCCCAGTTCCTGTGGAGTATCAAACCTTTCACCACCTGCCAGGTGCTGTCCTCATGAATATGGATGCCAGCTTCGTATGAATATGCATGAGTTAATATGCATATGAGGCTGAATATTAATGAGATGTCAAATTCCAGTGTTCATTTGACTGGTCGTATGAATATTAATACGGCTCTGTTTAAGGTAGTTTAGCCAGAGGCCGTGGTAGGAATCCGGTGTCTTTTTCCTGGAGATAAGGATGTTTTTTTCCATCTGTATGGTTTTACAGTATGGTTTTACAGGAAGAATGATTTTAATGGACAAATTGCACAAATGTGATATATTACTCTCGTTTTTCAAATCCCCCAAACTTAAGTATTATAACTTTGGCGCAAAATACCTCAAATCAAGTGCTTAGATGCTCTTCAAAACAATTTTCTCTCACCAAACAATCAAAAAATCCCTTAAACTTGTGAAAATGGGACCCAAATCATATTTAATGCCCTTCATAGAGCTTATTTTGACTTGGGCCATAACAACATCCTAGCAAACGCATAGCAATGCTCTGGAAACCATCCAGAACACGTTAGTATCATGGTGTCAGGTTTAGCATTGACAAGCAGCACTCTCTATCTAGTTTTATTTGCTACTCCAGCAGAGCTATGTTTCAGTATTCGTATTACTTTGTCAAATTGTTTCTGTTTTTGGATGACACATTCTCAAGAGTGTTTTTCTCAATGCTGTTTACCCACCATTCCTTTCTTCATAAAGCTTTATGACTGCAGGCGCATTTTTATCCAAATCATACCCATAGCAAGCCCTGTTTTGTCATACTAGGCTGTGTTCTGGCAGGGCCGTCAGTGACATGACACTAAGTAAATTAGCTTCAGCGGCTTCATCAGCAGAATAACAATAAGGAGGAGAGGAGAAGAGGCACATATGATTCCTGCTAAAAATATTCACTGTTTCCTCCTTTTTCTTCTTCTTTTGGTGCAGGAATTCTCCTTCTCTCAGGTGTGGTGCAGTAGCCAGTCTCCTCTGCAGTGTGCCTTTTCTCTGGAGCGCTACAGTCCAGCAGCCAATCAGCTCTCCTGTAAGATCAGTGTTCGGCAGGTCAAAGGTCATGAGCAGATCCTACAGGTCTACACCACCATTGCTGAGGTATGAAAGATTAAAACTCACATAATAAAAACACACAAAATATTGAAATATTGACAAAGTGCAATAGAGATATCTTGTGGTGTTTGGAATATTGATGGTCCACTTACAGTATTTTTAGTATAGTGGACCTCTGAAATTTTAAGAGTGAGTGAAACCTAAAATCTGGTGATGATTCTGATGCCAAAAAAATAAAAATAATTAGTGCTGTCAATTGATTAAAAAACGAATTAATAACACATCAGGGGCAGTCGTGGCCTAATGGTTAGAGAGTTGGACTTGTAACCCGAAGGTCGCGGGTTGAGTCTCAGGTCCGGCAGGGATTGTAGGTGGGGGGAGTGAATATCCAGCGCTCTCTCCATCCTCAATACCACGACTGAGGTGAGACCCACGCACCGAACCCCCAACTGTTCCCCGGGCGCCACAGCATTGACTGCCCACTGCTCCGGGTGTGTGTGCGTGTTTGTTCACTACTCACTGCTGTGTGTGTGCACTTGGATGATATTGAATACAGTGTATTGTTGGCTATTGCTACAAATATACCCATGCTACTTATGGTTTTGTGATCCAGGGTCACATTAAAGGGTAATAAAATCAGATGAGGTTAGAAATATCACAGAACATTAACTATGAGTAAAGACTGTACAAATTAAACAATAATAACGTTAGCACTGCTTTCATGCACTCACTTTACTTTCCGATACACTCATCAGGTATTAGATCAAATTGTGGTTGTTCAAATAAATGAATGTTTTTTTTTAGCCCAGAGTCGATTATTCAACAATAACATCACCCTAAACGTGTCATGTCCTCCAGGTTTGAGTGCAGTGATTGAATAGCATTATATTGAATTTAAAAAAAATTAATTGCACAATTAACATGTCAATTTTGACAGCCCTAATTATATACAAATATCATATTTTAATCAGTCAAAAATTAATATCACTGAAGTCTGTTATTGGTTTATTGGTGTTTTAACTGGATTTTGAAAACAAAAAATGGACAAATTCCCTTTTTTTTTATTATTGATTTGAAATGTGCATTTCCTGATCGTTTTATCGCAATTTAACCCCTCTGTGAACCCCTCTAATATGTCATTGTGATACTGTTTTCCTCCAGAATGAAAAAGACACAGTGCCATTCTTCACACAATCAGACTGTACCATCACCTCTCAAACGGGATCCAGGGCCTTCAAAATCCCCCTGTCCATTCACCAGCGAATCTGTGCCACCTTCGACACAGCGAATGCCAAGGGCAAAGACTGGCAGCTCTTAGCGCAGAAACTGCATATAGACAGGTGAGAAATTTATGCAAAAACACACAGCAGACATGCTTTGTCCATAAGCAAGCATACAGAAGGATGACATACATGCTCAAATACAAACATATGGATAGATAGATAGATAGATAGATAGATAGATAGATAGATCGATACCCTACCATTTAAAGTAATTAACTGTTTTAAAGTAATTACTTTTATTCAACAAGAATGCATTAAATTTAACAAAAGTGACAGTTAAGACTTTTACATTGTTACAAAAAAAAAGTTTCAAATAAATTCTGTTCATCTGAACTTTCTATTCATCAAAGAATCCTGAATACATTGCTTCACGGATTGCACAAAAACATTAAGCCGCACAACTTTTTCAACACTGATAATAAAAAGAAATGTTTCTTGTGTGTCAGATCAGCTTATTAGAATTTTGTGTTAAATTATTTTTTTGAAAGTGAATGAATTTTCATTGAGTGAACTCTCCCTTTCAAAACAGTTTTGATTTCATTTATGTGTAACATGAATGTGTTTGAACATTCATTAAGATCTCTGTTATTAAAATACCTTTTCTGCTCTTTCTCTTTATTCCGCTCAAAAACATGGTCTTCTGCCCAGCTAGCAATTGTTAACAACAGTTTAATTTACAAGCTGCCTGTTTTTAATTATTTACATTTCCCATGGTGATTTCAAAAATGCTTAAAAACACTGTACAAACAGACCCTCCGATCAAAATGTCCAAGAGGTCTTGAGTTTAAAATCTGTCGCATGTTTATTCGCTTCACTGCAGCGGAGGATGAATCAAACTTTGTTTCGTAATGTGGGTTTACTTTTGTAATAGTTTCACCAGGGATAAAAGACAGAGTTGTTTTTGAAATGAGGCTGGCAGAGTCGGACAGAAGGATTTAGGGGGATTTTCTAGCTGGTCAGAGCCCCAGGCAGTGTGTAATGAGAATGTCTCCTCCTTGTTAAGCGGATTTCTGCAATTACCTTCTGAGGATGTGCAAGCTCGTCTAAACAGCGCAGAGGGCAATTACCCAGAGAGCTGCGGCGCAGGAGTTGTAGCGCAACACTGCCCCCTGCTGGAGTCCGAGTACTCACAGAAAATCAAAGAATTACATTGTTTACATCGCGCTGCGGGATATTGTTGATGGACTCTGGGTAATAATGGTGAGGTAAAATATCCTGCTGAAAATGTTTTGAAATCCAGCATGGCATGTTTTGTGACCTCAGCGGGCTGTTTAACCAGCGATATCACCAGTTTTATCCATCCAGACTATCATAACCTGCTTGGAAATGGTTAATTTTCTAGCTGTTTTAACTTCACTGGCTGATGTGACTCTTTGTTTTTCTAAAATAACTTCAACACAAGGTCAACAGGAAGCGAGATGAAACCCAGCTGCATTCAAATGTGGAGGCAGAAGATGAGCTATGTCTGCGTCTTTAAGACACACACCTGCAGAACTGTGATTTCCGCTTCTGTGATTCAATTATGTCTCAAAGATAGGTTGATTTTCTTCCAGCAAAACCTCTTTAATATCCTTCTCGCTTTTATAAACTAATTTAACCATTTTGATAGGTTGTTTGGGCATACAGGCATTACAGGATAACATTATTAAATTGAAAGTTATGCAGACTGAGAATCCTTGCAATAGAGTGTAATAATTCAATGTCTTGGCGGAAATATATGCATTTATGTAACCAAACTTGTGGGTTAGCGCAATACGAATTTAAAATAAAAACAGACAAAAATATAAACACCATGCTTATTCACAGATTTAAAAAAAACTATTTGTTACAGCATTTATATATCTAGGTTAATGATTTTATATTTACATTTATAAATATTGTATTTGTAAATTTACCATATTTTTAAATATACTGTTCAAATGTTAATTCATAATGCGTTAACTTTTGTTCATTTATACTTTTATCATTTTAACTTCAAATCTAAACGTGTATTAGTTTGTGTAGAAATGAATATGAATTTAGATTAATAAATGCTGTTAACATTGTTGGTTCATGATACCTAATGCATTGTATGTTGGTTACACTTTATTTTAAGGTGTCCTTGTTAAGTACTGAGTAATATTAATTAACTACATGTACTTACTATACGGTTAGGGTTAGGATTAGGGTTTGGCTTAGGGTTGCTTGCATGTAATTATGCATAATTTATTGTTATTATAATAGTAAGTACATGTAACATATGTAACAACGACACCTTAAAATAAATTGTTACCCTAATGTTAAAATTGTAACCTTATTATAATGTTTTAGCGGTATTTTCTGTTGTCTTGGGCTTCACATGACATGAATATGTAATAGGTTGGATTTTATAGACCAGTAATAAACTTAAAAATGTATAAAATACCATTTAAAGTATACTTAAATTGTTTTACAAACACAATTTCATTAGCATTTCACTTCACCTCCTCACCATGCACAAGTCGTAAATATTTAAAAGTTATCATTTGACATTTGTCCCTGCTTGTTTAGTCATTTTTTTTATTCAGTTGTTGCAACTGTAATTTTGTTCTGTTCACATTGTGCGGTTAATCCAAGTTTGTCCTTCGTCTTTTTCTCACATACAGAAACCTGGGTTATTTTGCGCGCCAGACAAGCCCGTCCGCTGTCATTCTGAGTTTATGGGAAGCTCAGCATCAGGAACGAGGTGATCTGGACACTTTGGCCAGTGCTCTAGAGGAAATCGGCAAAGTTCAGTCTAAACACTCCACCAGCGCAGACACTCTGGACCGTATCAGCAAAACCATCCCCTCCAGCGACTCCACCATGAACCGCAGCAGCGAGGAGCTCGACGCGAACCACACCTAAGAACAGTTTCATTGGAAATGAAGACTAAAACACTGTCCTTATCGGAGATAAGAGGGTACGACGACGGGAGAGAGGAGGCGGCACTTTAAGAGGTTGCAAAGAGTTGCTCCTCCCTCTCCTTGACTGATAAAAACAGGGTGTTAAAGATGGGTTGTGACCAAATAGACAAGCTTCAGTGATTCACAGATACTCACACACGCACACAGTATTCCTATCAAATACCCTTAAACGCATCAGAACAAACTGACACTAAGCCTGCCTGATGAAAATTTGCAGCTAAAGATTGTGGGTATGCGTTCGCGATCGTTTGTTTCCGTAAAGGCAAACTGAGAAATTACAACAGCCTAAATGTTAACTTGCGATCACAGACCGGGCTGCCTCGATGCTTCAGAGTTCTTCGAACTTCTTGTTGAAGAATGTGTCGTTGGTTTTGTGGAACACTTTTAATTTGCGTCTTTCTGTTTGAAAACCACAATGGTTGTCTGCATTTCTGAGTAACTTTCTGATTGCAAATAGATTTAAAAAAAGAAAAAAAAAACATCTGTACTGAATACTATTAAAGCCTGTTGCATAGCAACCAGTGTAAACTGAAAGATGTACTCAAAGATAACCAAAACAAAACATTGTTATACATTTACTTTTGCAGCCTATCGAAATATATAATTATTATTGTTGTTATTTTTTGTCTGAAGGAGGGAATATAAAAGAAAGCAGAAAATGATAATGCTTAATGAGAAAGTTCGATTTGAGGTAAGGAATATCATTAAAAATGTAAAGGGACAGTTCACCTAAAGAAAATAGCCTAGAAATTCTTCAAAATCATAAAAGTACTTCTTGTAACTCATCACTATATCTCAAGACTTCTAAAGCCATATGACAGCTTTATGTTAGAAACAGACTGACATTTTAATCATTAGGGTCCAATTTATGGCTTGAAATCTCCTCTTGAAAAAAAGAGTGACCAGTGCATTAATCAAAATTTGGTTTTATTCTTCAAAAGGAAGAAACCGGTAGAAATGAGTATGGAACAGAAGGGGGTGAGAAAAATGATGACAGAATTATTATTTTTTGGGTGAACTGTCTCTTTAAATGTTACCAGGCTGACTGCTGATTGGTCAGAATCCTTCTCTATCAGCTGTCTCTCAAAATGACAAATGATGGACAGCTGTGTGTACAATTCATTGGATAACCCAGTAAAAATCCATCAAACATATTTTGACAGGAACCTCTGGTGGTTTGATCTGAATGTAGAGAACACACACACATATCCTACGAGAGGAGTGATTTCCATATGTGATTTTTTTCCCCTTGTTGTTTTATCTTTCCTCTAAATACATCCAGTACCAGCTTGTGACCTCATATTGACCAGATGGGATCAATGATGACCACTGAAAAAGCATTTTAACACATCTCACCTGCTGGAAAACTACCGTATGCTGACAGGTGCACACGCATACATGCATAATAATGCATAGATGTATAATTAACCTCACGTCTGAAACATAAAGCGTACAGTATCCGCCGCATCCCATCCCAGGTATCACACATCACTTGTGAAAGATGAGCTGTGTGAGAGTGTGTTGCTAATGCTAGATTATCATACAACTGTGTGAATATGTGATGAAATAGTCTGTTGCATCAGACTATAAAAAGAGATTGTGCTTTTTGATATACGAAATCATTAACAAAACCTTATATATGCTGTGTCTGAGGTACATTAGGGAGGGAATGAAAGGGAAGGCGGGAAATAATGAAATAAGGAAGAGAGATGGGAAAGTAAGAGGAGAAGAGATTTGAAAGTGAAAAAGAATGGTAGAAGACATGAGGAAAGAAAAAGGGTGAGAAGGGAACTTATAAAATAATATTAGAGCAAATCATGAGAAAAAGGAAATGGGAAAGGGAAAAAAGAAGAAATGGGAGAGGAAAAAGAAGAGGAAATATGTAAGGTAGAGCAAATGGGGAAAGGAAAGAAGAAGAAATGGGTAATGGAGAGGAAATTGAAAAGGAAAAAGGAGGACCAAGAGGAGAAAGGGGAAAAAGGAAGGGAAATGGGAAAGGAAAAAAGAGGGAAAGTGAAGAGAAAGGAAATGTAAAAGGGAAGGGAGAGAAACAAGAAGAGAAAAAAGGAAAGGGAAGAGGAAATAGAGAGGGGAGAGATAGAGAAGAGAAGATAGGAAGATAAGGAACAAGAAGAGGGAAAGAAAATAATGGGAGAGGATAGGAAGGAAAAAGATGAGGAACAAGCAAAGGAAAGGAAGTGATGCCAGTTTTAATGACAGAAATTTACATGCATATCTGAGCATGTGTAAACAGTACAGTTACAGGAAAGACTCTGTTATAAACATTGCCCGTGGAGCAGAGAGCCCTCAGGCGTGTGAGAGAGAAAGACCGATGTTCTGATAGATTTATTTTATTCGGGTACATTTGTGTGTATATGATGGTATTTGTTGCCTGCTGAAAGACTATCCATCAGGAAAAAATAAGGAAAAATTCAGTTCTTTCGGGAAAAACCGTGCTAGTGCCAGCTTAATTTGAATAAATGATATATTTACTGGCAGTGGAAATAAAAAAATGTTTTCATTACTCCTTTATAATGTAATTCTATAATATATAATGCATTTGTTCTTATATATATATATATATATTTAAAAAAATGGTTTTATTGTTGAGATAAAATCAGTAAAGCATTTAATTGTGGACACTGAGTATCTAAATAGGCCTACTACATAGTTACAAAAAAAAAGTAATGAATGTCACATATGTAGAATGTAAGAGTATACAGTAGGTATGCTGATAATGAACACTGTACTATCCCATAATGCTATAGGAGCTGAGCAGCCAACACATTTAAACAATTATTTTATTATAATTATTATTATTATTTTTTTTTTCTTTAGTTATTTAAGTGCCGGAAACTGGGAGATTGGTGCCTCTTTTCAAAAATAAGTGCTATTATTAGCAAGAAAATTGATCCTCCTGGAAAAAATAGCTAGAATACATCTGACATCACTCTCTATTGCAAATACACAAAATTGGATTAAAAATGTAAAATGTCCATTTTTATTTTTATGAATAGTGTAATAAGACAAAGATTCATAGCATACTCTTGTTTGCAAGTTTTATCTGTTCACAATTTGTTTTTCAAGCTATTTTAAATGATGGTAAACTGTATCCACTGCAGTATTCCTAGTATTTCATTCATGGCCTGTGTTGTGTGGTTCTGCAGTAAGTAATTGTTAACAGCAGAGGGCGGCAGATAACTTGTTTTCACCCCATTTTTCTTCTACAGCACTCTGCTTACAGCAGTGGTTCTCAGCCTTTTAGGCTGTAAAGACTTTCATTGTCCACAACAGTGTTCAAAAGCACCATGACTTTACCTGCTGTTTGTGATTTACTGGATAAGGATTAAGGATACAGATTTAAACAAATGATGTTTAAACATTTCCACCTAATACAATAAATGTATAGCCTATTCATAAGATGTATCAAAACATCCATAGAGTTAAAAGATGTTATTATTTTACATGATATTTTCAGGTCTATAATTAATAATTAGGCAAACAATTAGGCTTCCTCACATATACATGTTTTCTAAGGCCGTGGGAATTCTTTTTTAAGCTACTTTTAATTTAGTTTTGTTTCATTTTAAAACATGTTACATGATCTTAAAGGGTTAGTTCACCCACAAATGAAAATTCTGTTCATCTTCAGAACACAAATTAAGGTATTTTTGATGGAATCTGAGAGCTCTCTGACCCTCCATAGACGGCAATGCAACTGCAATGTTCCCAGGTCCAGAAACGTAGCAAGGACATCGGTAAAATAGTCCATGTGACATCAGTTCAGTAGTAATTTTACGAAGCTACAAGAACACTTTTTGTGCGCAAAGAAAACAATAATAATATAATTTATTCAACAATTCTTATGTTCAGCATGCGTTCAAATGTGATTACGTTCTGGGGTAGGCTACTCTCCAAAATGGCGGAAGACGGTAACTCGGGAGAACTTCTTTTCGCACAAAAAGTCTTCTCGTAGCTTCGTAAAATTATGGTTGAACCACTGATGTCACATGGACTATTTTACCGATGTCCTTGCTACATTTCTGGCCCTTGGAGTATTGCAGTTGCATTGCCGTCTATGGAGGGTCAGAGAGCTCTCAGATTCCATCAAAATATTTTAATTTGTGTTCCGAAGATGAACGAAGGTCTTATGGGTTTGGACCGACATGAGGGTGAGTAACAACATTTTCATTTTTGGGTGAACTAACCCTTTAAGGAGCATGTAAGTTTGCTGAGGCCCCCTAGTGGATCACGGACCCCTGGTTGAGAACCACTAGTTTCCAGTCAGATTATTAGAGATTTTACCATTTTTACTTTTACTAGTTTAATTTGTTTTTTAGTTTAAAGTTCTGCATATAGCACAAAAATCTGTTCTGATTCAGAAAAGTGTTATTTATTGATCTCTTTGATTTCTTTGTTTATATAAAATGTTTTATCCAGTACTTTACACTTGAAATGCACTCACTCTGGTGTTTTGAAGCAAGAACACAATGCTGTTTACATTAAGGAAGGATGCCATTCCAGATGTCACAGACCTCAACCAGTGCCGACATCTTTAGCCTGGGCCTCTGACACTCACTGAACATACGCACTTCCCTGGAGCTTCACACTCCCACTCGAAGACTTAACCTAAACAATCCAGAGCTCCGGATAACACAGGGTTTGTGTGTGTGTGTGAGGCGATGACTGCTTTATACAAACATCTCAGTCACCAGTCCCTTATAATTCTTACGCCGTTGCCAGTCCCCTAAAGTATTTACACTTCAATTTCAAATGTATTAATGGTCAAACCGATGGCTCCTGTAAAGTTTATATCTTCCCAGAAGAGGGAACTGCACATGTCCTGATGAAAAACTTCCCCTTTCCTTTGTGCTTCGAGGAGCCCAAATCAGATATAGATCAAGTCACAAGACACGATGGGGGAATAATTTGCGCAAGGCCTCAGGCACTTTCAGGAGGTTCTAGTTTGTGAAACCACAAACATATCCACCGCACGGTGCAAGTCAGTAATTACAAAACTAGGAACTCTGTTTTAAAGGACCGGTTTTATCCCTTTAAGCCTGGCCCGAGGTTGCACGTACTGTATTATATAGGCGTTTTTGTGCACTCTCATCATTTTTTGTTCGTTTAATGAAGGTTTTACTGTGTTCGCGGTGTTGTGTGAGTGGGCCGCTTTGTCCCTGCTGTTCACAGGGGCAAATGAGCCTGCGACTCGAATGAACACAGCATGTCCGCCAGATGTCAAACTCTACAGGGCAACCTCCACCCTGCTTTTTCTCACCGCCTAACTGCTGGGACAACTGTTCTCACTCAAATGGATAAAAGATGACTGTCTCTTTTCCTTTTTTCTTCTTCTCTCTCTCTCTTACTCACTCTCTCAGGGCCGGATGAAAGGCCTCCCAAACACCCACTCCATTTGCATGCCATTCAGTCCAGAACACACAGGGAGCCTGTATGCCAGAGAGAAGAAGGAGGGAGAGGGAGAAAAGAGATAGACGAAGAAAGAGAGAGAGGGAGAGCAGTGCACCGAGGAAGAAAGGTCACAGCTAACTGTATAACTGTACAGCAATTTTGAGTGCGAGAGATAACTAGATAACGCTCAAGTATGCTTTGTATAGTGAAAGAAAGCGAGAGACAAAAAGAGGAGCAGGGTAAAGTGGAGTCATGTGAAGCTCATGAGGGCAGACCTTTCAAAAAAGGTCTGAATTGTTGCTCACTGCCTTTTTTTGCAGTTTACTTCCTTTGTAGCCTGGATACAAGCACACGATCTCTCTTTCTTTCTGTTTTATCACTTTTGTTTTTGTAGGGAGGCCATCAGGGTTTCTGATGCAGTTGTTTGTACAATGCACTCAGGGAAAGTCATGTAAAAATGCTGCAGTAAACAACGTTTATTGGTAAGTTGTAAGTTGGTGGAAAAGTATATTAGAATTAATGGAACGAGCATGTGGTTTTACAGTAAAATATTTTTTAAAATGAATTTATATAATGTAAAATGTATATAATTAATAGTGACGTCCTGCAGAAAACACTGTTTATTGTTTAGCTGTATGTTACCTTGGTGAAAAATAATATTTGATTTAATGGGACATTATTATTGTTATTATTTTACATTATATTGTTTTAATGTAAAATACTGTATAAAAAAGTATTAGTTTTTGCTAGTTTTTGGACCTAAAAACAAATTACCATATCATTTGTATAAATTATATTCATTGTCTTGTTACACATAAATTAAGCAGACTTTTTGTAAAAAATAAATAAATAAATAAAAGTGTAAAAGTCTCTGTCTCTGGTTCCTCAATCCTACAGTAAAATTACAGCAAAATACAGTGTGTGATTGCTCTGTTTCTGCAGGGAGCCATGCAGGAAGTGTTTACTGTTTCTTTCGTGATATCTAGATCCTCAACTTTGCTCCCCAACCCCCTCCATCTCTCTTGCGCTCTTTCTCGTGGCTGGCTTTTCCATTTCAGCCCTGCTGTGCACTCTTCCATGAGTTCATTGCTGAAGATGTGGAATATTGTCTGCAGCAGACTTAATGCTGAAATGTAACCCAGAGGAATGTCTTTATGAATCCTACTCCATCACAATGAACTTTATGAAAATGTGTGAACATGGAACAATGAAATAATGGAACTTAAAATCGACAACCCGTAGCTTTGCTAGAACTACATGTCACAGTCTGAGCAGGCAGGCTGCTTTTTTCTCTTTTGGGAAAAATCCTACATACAAAAAGGTTCTATGATATTGGTTCTTGGTTATTAGGCATGGTAATGCAGTGATATTTGTTGATATATCATGGAGTAACATGCAAATGCCAGTCAGTATGAGTGGTGTACAGTGACGTCCAAAAAAATGAAACCATTAGATGTTCATACTTCCTCTATATTGCTTTATTTAAACACAAACAATTGTTTCTATGAAGTAATATATTTAATAGTTTAATGTATCATCTGTTTATTATATAATGACTACATAAAATGTTATTATATAAAAATT
>NW_015539933.1:395768-395974 GCF_001515605.1 Sinocyclocheilus anshuiensis
ATTTAGTATTTACTTTTTAATAATTTTGAATATACATTTGAATATGCATTTATATAGTCTATATACTATCATTTAAATGTAATGTAATACAGTATATTTTGAGTTTATTTCAATGAGATGTGATTTTATGTATGTATGTATGTGTATATATATGTGTGTGTGTGTGTGTGTGTGTGTGTGTGTGTGTGTGTATATATATATATATA
>NW_015539933.1:396204-398577 GCF_001515605.1 Sinocyclocheilus anshuiensis
TATAATTTATAAAAATATACTTAAAAAAAAAATGATTAAAAAAATATATAATTTTTCTTTTCTTTGGATTTTGGACCTGGGCATGTTTTCATGTGATTTATATAGATACGGTAATATACTGCAAAATGTGCAGTCACAACTGTATAAAATTAGCATCATCCAATCAGATTGTCGGAGTCAGAACTATCCATTTTACATTCCACCCTGTTATTATTTTTGCTGCGGCTGAAATGTATTGTAAATCTCTCAGCGTACAGGCCACATTAGATGGGCATCATTACTTCTGAGGGTGAAGCTTCAGGCAGAGAGGTGGAACACAGACTGTCTTATATGGATAGTAACTACAGCAATCAGATTAAATTCGGCATGAGCGCATCTACTAGTGTGAATAATTTTATCACGTGTGTCAATGGGTACAGTCCTACAAGGGACCTTGTTTGTTTGAGTGAATTAGTGTGTTTCTGGAGAGACATATGTATACTCTTTGTGTTTGACCACAGCACACACACACACACACACACACACACACACTCCCTCGGCCGGCGTCAAGTCGCATGCTTTGAATTACTGTACATTTACGCCTGGTAAGAAGCCAAGGGCCAACTGCCTTAGACTGGATCAGACAACAGTCTGAATCAACTGTCTCTCTCTGTCTTATTTTCTTTTCTTCAATGTATCTGTCAGAGCTTTTTTCATCTTTATTTGCTCACTGTCTCCGTCCGTCCTTCCCTCATTTATTACGTTCCTTTTTTCCCTCTTTCTTCAGCTCGTCAGGCCTGTTCTCTCTTTACATTGGCATTTAGTCCCCTGTCTGTTTTTCTTTATTCTTGTCTAATCCACACTTTCATTTTTCCTGCTTTTATTTTCTCTGTGTCTATTTCACTGAGTCATCTGTGTCAAACTGTGCTGATCTTTTTTTCTTCTAAGAATATTTGCCTCTATGGAATGTGAGCATTTAAAATCGGCTTCTTTTAAAGTGACGGTTGACCTAAAATGAAAATTAACTCATAATTTTCTCACCCTCATGTCGTTCCAAACATTTATGACTTCATTTCTCGTCTGGAACACAAAAGAGGATATTGTGTTGATGTATATAGTTTATTTGAATTCCTAAATGGAATGGGTTTTGGAACAAACTAAATGTATAAGTCATTGATGACAGGATTATCATTCATGGGGGAACTGTCCCTTTACGTGTCTTTCTGTATGTGTTTGTGAAAGAGACAGTAAGAAAGAGAGAGAGGTCAATCTTTAAGCGGTGTGTGTGTGTGTGTGTGTGTGTGTGTGTATGTCGTCAGCATCAGGTGACTGATCAGGCCATATTTCTGTGTTTGAGAGCTGAAAAACAGAGTCTCCACCCATACATGTAATTCATGCCCAGATCAACAGCCAACCTAATGATGTCACAAACACACACACACACACTCATAAACATCCTCTCTCCTGCTGTTTACTTCTCTTGTTTTGAGCCCTCCACCCTGGTTCTTGACATCATTTTGTTTTCTCTTTTCCTGTTACTCACCATAAACCCACCCACCTGTTCTATCTAACTAACTACCCAGGACTATGCAGCACTTTTTTTGTACATTATGATAATACTCTAGTATTCTTAGAAGTGCCATATAAAAACTATGGTACATGAATATGGAAAGTATTCTCTATCACTGTATATATCAACGAATGATAATACCATGTTTTTTGAACATTACACTCTTAAAAATAAAGGTGCTTCACGATGCCATAGAAGAACCTTTTTGTCTAAATGGTTCCATAAAGAACCTTTAACATCTGAAGAACCTTTCTGTTTCACAAAAGGTTCTTTGTGGCGAAATAAGGTTCTTCAGATTACAAAAAGGTAAGAAAGAGACGGTTCTTTAAAGAACCTTTGACTGAATGGTTCTTTGTGGAACCAAAAATGGTTCTTCTATGGCATCGCTTGAAGAACCTTTTGAAGCACCTTTATTTTTAAGAGTGTACTATGGCAATATCTTGGTTTAATAGAATTACTGTGATAATAGTATTATTTGTAGAACTTTGGGTTATCATGTAAATACAATTTTCTGGACATGTACTGCTGTTTAAAAGTTTGGGGTTGGTAAGATTTTTGGTCACTTTATTTTAAGGTCCATATCTCGCTATTAACAAACCATTAACTACAACTTTTGCCTCAATAAACTCTTAATTTGCTGCTTATTAATAGTTAGTAAGGTAGTTGTTAAGTTTAGGTATTGGCAGGGCCGCATTAAGACCTCACTGGGCCCTGGGGCTATGACTTACTGCAGGGCCCCCCATCACAGTAATGATATATATATATATATATATATATATATATATATATATATATGTGATAAATAGCATTTTTATGCTATCAAA